>NC_090884.1:66364569-66377069 GCF_036669925.1 Montipora capricornis
CTATTTGATTCTGACCGACTCCAAACAAATTAAATATCAGTCTTGGCGACTCCTAATGTTATAAGAACACTACTTAGGGTCAGACTAAATGGGATTTGGAACTAAGTGTTGAAGAGAAGAGCTGATCTTTGGCACCCAAAGCTATATTGCGTCATCTTAACGCTTTCTTTCTTCCAAATAAAATTTGACTACCTTCATGTACAAAGATAGAAGTTGCTTCATCCTTTTGGCTTAACTGCTAAATACCCTGCCACTTACAAACTCAATAAAGACACTAGGCTGTCGTCGATTGCAGGATATAGCCTTAATTATGTATAAGGTAAAGCACAATATGCCATCCGTACATAGAGGACATTTTTAAGTTAGATAAACCTTGCTATGGGCTCAGAAATTCTGTTTTTTTTTTTTGCTCGATACAACACAACAACGTACGGGAGACATAGCCTAAGATATGCGGGTCCAGTAATAAATTACGCAAAGATGTAAAAAACGCAGAATCAATTTATAGCTTTAAAAAGAAAATTCGTAAGGTACATCTTGAACGAGTAATCACAGAGGGCTGTAAAACCCGCTTCCTATGTTGTGCATAAACGACATTTTATAGACAATAAGGATATTCCCAAGCTAATAAGTACTATTTTATATGATAAATCCGAATACGTCTTACAGATATATATATATATATATATAACTGCAGACAGTACTGTTTAGGCCTTCTGGGTCTCATCAGTACAGTGCTGATGTCTAGGATGGAGGTTAAGCTATAAACCCACCCCAGATGTTCCACAAATGTGGTACATCCAAGTCATGCCAGAGTGCTCAAACTAGCGAGCTAGTGAGCATGCGCAATTGCTAGCGGCAATGACTCATCCCAGTAGAGTGCTCAATTTGGACATGAAAGCGAAAGCTTTGTAATGCCAAAGAGCTATATCTAACTGCAGACAGTACTGTTTCGGCCTTCTGGGCCTCATCAGTGCAGTGCTGATATCTGGGATGGAGGTTAAACTTATAAAGCCACCCCAAATGTCCCACGAATGTGGTACATCCAAGTCATGCCAGAGTGCTCAAACTAGCGAGCTAGTGAGCATGCGCAATATATATATATATATATATATATATATATAAATATACAATATGTATACAATGTGCCCTCCCGGTTGTTACCATAATGGCTTTATGGCAACTCCTGAATTTATCCGGGTCGATTCCCGGATTCGATGCCATGTGTGCGTTGATGTTGTTGGTTTTCTAATCTGCTCCGAGAGGTTTTTTTCCCGGATACTCCAGTTTTCCCCTCCTCTCAAAAATCAAGATTCGATTTGTTCTCATTTCAGTCGATTTGTTCCCACTTTGTTTTCTCCCCAATTAGTAGAGCACTCGTGATCGGCTAAATAAACTTGAGACTTAAATAAAGTAATTATTAATATTAGATAGGCCTTCTTTATTAATGAATGGTAGATATCACCTAGTGTGCAATTTTTTTTCAAAAGTCATCTCTTTCTGAACACGGATAGGGAGGAAATTTGTCAACTTAGTGTCCAGAATTTTAATTTTTGAATTCTTTTGTTGACGGTCCGGAGTTCAGAGTCCAGAGTCCAGCTGGGACTACTCCAGCTTTCATAACATCATTACATGCCACTTCAAAGCCTGTTTGCCGAGAAATGTAATCATTCAAGATCGCACTCAGACAACTAAAAACAAGGTATCATCGCTGGCGACCACCTTTATTAGCACTTGGGGGCGTTCTTTGAAGACAAGTCAGAATACAATAGCTGTTATTGTTATGCAAATAAGTGGCAGGGTATTCAGCACACAAAATTTTAGCAGCGCAAAATGTACGTAATGCTTATCAACTTCCGGCGCTTTATTGTTCATGTAAGTGATTATAAAAATAAATGCTATGCTATGCGACAAAATCACGTATTTCCGATTTCTCTAGCGATCAAATGACGTAATAAATAATCTGGACACGATTTTTCTTTATGTAGAAAGATCTGTAACGATGCTTAAGCTTTAATTCTGTTTAACTCTGACTCCAATTGTTTAAGCGCTTAGAATTGTTTGTATAAGCGCTAAATAAATTCTAATTATTATTATTATTAATATTAGTTTGTGATATCCGTTCTTTGAATGGCTCTCGCGCACTCATTGACTCGTCGAGCACTTCAATTAGGCTTTCAAATCGCTTTGCCGGTGGTTCTGGTGAAATACCCGGTAACGGGTTAAAACATGACATTTCCAAGTCTTTTTTCATAATGCTGCGCAGAAATCTCAGCATTTTACTGAGGAAAGAAACCTCTCCTCTCGCGTGAAATTTTTTGAAAAGTCGTATATTACTGAAGAGACAAACGGTAAACATAAGCCTGACGGACTGTTAAATCTCATTGGGTTGGGCCCGGTAACTGCGTCTATCGCTGTAGCATCAGGTTGTCGAGATGTTCAGGGCGGGAATCAGCCGTTTTACGGAAGTATTATGTAAAACTCTGCTATTAAAGCTTGAGCAGTCACGGTTAATAACTGCGTGCTGTTTTATTCTTGTGCTGATTGAGCATAAACTCATTTTTAAAGGTCAATGGCACTAATACGATGGAATTTGGGAGAAATGCGTCAACTAACCATCCACTCCAACTGGCACTCATTCCAACAGAAGTTCCTCTAGCTGCGTGACCAATAAAAGTTCTATGCTTAAAACTAGAGTTGAGGGTCGATTAGCAAAGGTTATTAGCACAGTTTTTCGAGGATTAACTGTCGTCTGACAGAATGGCCCTTCTTATGAATGAAACAGGCTTTTGGTATTTCACGAAATGCGTCGTCATAAAGGCAGATTTGTTAACGATGAAAGGATTATCTTCGATTTATCCATGAATTAAGAAATTAATTTTCATTGTCTGAAAATGCGCCTTCCTCATCACGTACATTGAAGTTGTTCATTAAAACCGTTTGATTTTTAAGTTAAACTATCGTTTTCCATAGTTTATATAGCCAGTTTCAAGTTCTCAGTCGGTCACTTCACCTTGCCAATTGCCGTTGTTTTTTTTTTCCTTATTCAACGAACCACTTAAGGAAAACGTTTGAAAGGCTATCTGAGCATCTTGTAATTAATCCATGAATGAAAACAGAGCATTCGAGTTGTCACTAGAATTCGTCTTATTAAACGTCTTATTAAATAATATAGATCCAACCGACAGTTTTGTTTATACATATATACAGTTTCCAAGTTTCCAAAATGGACGAATTTGTAACATTAAACAGTGAAAAAGGAATGCATATGTTTTCTCGGAAATTGTAATGGTCATGATGAATTAGTAACAGTACTTTGTGTCATCCAAGTTGGTCTGTAATCATACTCGTGATTAAACAAACCGGACTCCCGCAACGCGATCGTCCGATTTTGTTAATCCCTCGTATGATTACAGACCGAACACTCAGTCCTATTACCGTTAGTAATAACTGCTGATAACAGTCTGAGTTAATAATAATAATAATAATAATAATAATAATAATAATAATAATAATAATAATAATACTAATAATAAGAATATTTACAAAAATTAAAATATCTCCAAAAGGTAAGAACTATAAATTTACGAGCAATATAGATATTTCTCTGTTTAAAACTGTTTTAAAACTTCCAAATAAATAAATAAATAAATAAATAATAATAATAATAATAATAATAATAATAATAATAATATAATAATAATGAAGGGGTCCATTGGGACCTGTGCAAGCATTACGGAGTTGAATGTGATGATAAGTGGTATGAGCATGTTCCAGAACCGGTGTTGGAAAGCTCAGACGTCAACATATTGTGGGATTTTACCATCCAGAAAGATAAGAAATTACAGCACAATAAACCACACATTGTGGTTGTCGAGAAGACCAGCAGGACATGCCATATCATTGACGTAGCATAATAATGATAATGATAATGATAATGATAATGATAATATAGCGCTATTAAAAAAAAAAAGATCATGGTGGGTTACAATAAAAACTACAAAACTAAAATAAACAAGAAACAACCTGAAATTAATTAGGTAAAGTATGAAAAGCTTCTCTAAACATCCATGTTTAGGGTGGTGGTGGACCGAAGTGCATTCCACTCAAACGGGGTTGCCACAGCAAAGGAGCGTACTTGTTAGTTCAATCAGTTTAGTTATCGACATCACGTACTGTCTGACCTCTTGCTCTGTTAAAACATCGATGCTGATTAAATTGTTTGTTGCGCTTCATTTTGCCAAATCTGGACGTCATCAAAGTGATCAAGTGTGACGCTATATATAAATAACAAATATTTGCGGTTTTTTTAGTTTGTACCCTTATCGGCAAGGTGAAAATCATCAGACTACATTCGTTTGAACAATTCATGTAACCATGCAGCTATCTTACTTCTATCACGTTTTCCTTGCGTATGTTTGGCTTTCCCTGGAAGCTCCACACCTTTATCGCTCTGCTGTTGTTGCAAGCGGCAAGAAGCAAAACTTGCAGCAATATCTGACAGCGGTAAATACGTGTTTGCAGAAGTGTTCAGGAACCGTAAATGCACGGAGACCAATGATGAAAATTACTGAGGTACGAAATGTAGAAGTGATCCTCGTACTTTAGAACTAGAAAATTTAAACCTCTTTAATAGTGGAGGGGCAATTGCAGAATACCCTTCCACTGAGAAACGTTAGTAAAGATAATGAAATAGTAAATAATAATGATAATGGAACTAGTGCTCCCGCAATCCCTCGTATTCGCTTCAAATAGTGCTCTGCAAGCAGTCATATCCTTCATTTTTTGAACGACCGCGAGAATTAAAGCTTTCATTAATAGTGTAGTGCATTTTGTAACTATCCTGCTTGTGAAATTATGACCAATGTTCATTCAAGTACCGCTTGGCCACTGCTAGCTGGATTAGCCTTGCTGAGTTACGCACCGAATAAATTAAAACTGAACAGTGCTGTTGGATATACCAGGGGCATCCAACGTAATATTTTGGTAAAATATTTGTTAAATTGAACAACATAAAAGAAATACAGCTAAAAGAAAAAAAAAATCATAGGTGGACACAAATGGACAACACTGAAACGGATTGCATTTGGGTAATCTTGAAATTGGTCGGCCCTACGTTTACGCATAATAATAAAACATATAAATAATAATCCCGGCGTAGTCAATCGAACTAAACCGAACCAAAAACCAATCGAACCCAATCGTTCGATTGGAGTTCAATTGGTTCGGCAATTGAACATAATCGAACTGGAACTTTTTGTGAGTTCGATTACCGAACCCAATCGACGCGATTGGTTCGATTTTGTTCAGTAGAAAAACAAAATGGTATACAAAATTGATAAGCATTAACTCTTAGTAGAATTGGAAGGAATTCACTCTTTTTTAGCTTTAACTGAGTTTTAACTAGAGGAGCAAGTGTGAGAGATATTAACACATTTCAATGAACTTAAGCTGACCGCGGTCATCGTCAGTTACCCTCAGAGCCGGACCCCTATCTCCTCTTGTCTGCTTGACAACAAATGTATCCCCGACACGGACGGCGAAAGAGCGCTCGTGGTAGCCTTTTACCACCGCTTCCACAATAGTAAGTTTCACCTCTGCCCGGTCCGACATCTTGCCTGTTGTACTCGTGTTTGAAATAGAAGCCAATAAATAACTTATTTGACCGCAACGCTTTGTTTCAGACCAGATGAAACTGGTTCTTGTTTCTGATTGTTGAGGTGTTCGATTATGTTTCATCGAGTTCGATTACTGTTAGATTGTTGAAGTGTTCGATTACTGAAAGTTCGATTGCGGTCGATCGGCAAATTTTTTTGTGAGTTCGATTGACTACGTCGGGAATAATGTGGTCTTCGTTGTCGCACGATGTGGTCAAATGTGATTTCGATTGACGTTTTGACTTGAGAGCACATTTATCAGGTGACAAGGCTAACAGATTGCACAGCAACTTACCAATTCATTTTATTATAGCTTCCCTCTTAAAGCCTGACTGCAAATTGGACACAAATGTACATCAAAGTTCTTGAAAAGTAAAAAGGAAGGCACGACTTGATTGAATATGGGAAATATATGATTGCTTTCATACACATCAAATTGTCACAGTGTTGTCATCGCTGGGTAAATAATATCAGGCAGTTGTAAAATCACGGATTCTCATCACTTCAGAGTCAATTTTCCAGACAATGAAATCATCAACTGGTGCAATTTATGAAACCATCTTTGTTAGCACTCGACACACTCTTTGAAGAACGAGTCAGAAAACAATAGCTGTTATAAGTGCAAATAAGTGGCAGGGTATTTAGCAGTGTGCTCATATTTCGGGGTCACCATTCAACCCGTTTTACATCGAATTTTCCTTACTCCTTTGTAGAAGTACCTGTGCCCACATTAAAGGTAAAAAAAGATTGTTGGCCGAGTTATCAATGGATTTCGTCCACCCCAATACGATGTAATTTAGGAAATCAGCTTTATCTTAATATTGCTCTGTCACAGCTGCTGACAGACATCAAATACTTTAATTAAGGATTAACCGGTAGCAGCGCAAAGGCACGTGATGCTTATCGACTTCCTCCTTCTGGCGCTATGTTGTCCATTTAGTGATGATGAAAATAAACCCAATGAAATACCAAGCGGCGTATTTTTTAATACTATCAACATTAAAACAATGCTATGCATGTTACAGAATCACGAAGTTCCTATTTCTCTGACGTAAAATCAAATGACGTAATAAACGGTCTGGACACGATTTTTCTTTGTGCAGAGGATCTGGGCTATACTTTAGCTTCAACTGTGTTGTTAATTCTGACTCCAAACAACGGAAATCAAAGTTTAAATACATCACTCAAACAATTGGCGATTCCTAGTGTTTATAGGGACTATACTCAGACCAATGTTGAAGAGAAGGGCTGATCCTTGACACCCAAAGCTATATTGTCTCACCGGGTCTTAACGCTTCCGTTCCTCCAAATAAAATTTGACTTCCTTTGTTTACACAGAAAGAAGTTACTTCATCCTTTAACTCCTAAATACCATGTCACTTACGAACTTACTCGATTTTAGCAATAGTAAATGGTGTGCTATCGCCTCATTCCACTCTTACGCTTCTTTCATGCTTACCAAACCTCCCAAGTGCAACCGCTGTTGTTTTATAACCTAACCAAAACATCTTGTGACAGTTTGTGATCTTCTTCTTTGAATGGCACTCGCGCACGCATTGACGCGTCGAGCACTTCACTTAGGCTTTCAAATCGCTTTGCCGGTGGTTATGGTAAAATACCCGGTAACGGGTTAAAACATAACGTTTCTAAGTCTTTGTTCATAAAGCTGCGAAGACATTTCAGCATTTTTGGCGATGGATTGAAGTTCGTGGAAAATGCGCAACCTCGGTCCCAGGGTCCTCTCTCTTCTTCTCTCGAGAAAGATCTACGACGGCAACGTCGACAAAAAGGTCACCAAAAATGGAGAAGGAAAAGGTTACATTTCTTCGCTAACGGTTTCGCCAAAACCTTGTAAACATACGTGCTGAAATGCGTGCCGCACATGCAATTATTTTTTATCTTTTAACAAGTGATAGTCTTGTTTTGTGGTGTAACGGTTGTGTTGCCGCAGTCTTTTCTTAAAATCCCTATTACCCTGGTTGCGCCTGGTCATGTGTCAGCAGGATCTTTTTGCGGATTCCAGAAAGAAAATTGAAGGGAGGGGTACGATGGTTAAATTTTTGTCTTCACTGAACTTATCTACTGAGCCCAGTAGGGAGTGGAAATTAAGCATCGCTTGGCGCGGGAAAGTCTGTTAATCTAAAACATGCTCCAAAAAAGACACGTAAATCCTCTCTGGATATAAATAACCTGGCTACACTACAACCTTTCTGAAAAAAAAAGCGTCATTTAATGCATTAGAGAACTTTGAGCTTGTCTTAGTATATAAAATTTGGTCACCATTCACGGATTTAAAGTTGGGTAAAAATAAACATATTGAAAACCTCTTTGTTGTCCAGAGGCAAGTTAGTAATACACACTCCTTCAAGTCTAAGTATATTGGTTGAGATTTTAAGCTGCGATATTTTATTAAATATGACGAGGCCGTTTTCTCAGTTGTTGAAGCTGCGTTACACAGTTGCGCGACGCCAATGTTTGTAACTCGCTTTCACTTGAACTCGATCATCCGAAAACGTCTAAGAAGATCATTATTTTCAAAATTAAGGAAGTTTTCCTTCAGTGTAGATCAACTTATCAAACCTTGAAAGCACATTTACCTTTATTTTGATGAACAAAAATGTACGTTTTAAAATCAAAAATCAAGCAGTAGGCAGTTACCGCTTCTTTATTTAGACTTATTCCTCGATCAAACTTTTCTGCGGACGAAACGGTATTCGATGTGGGTCATTTGGTAAGTTTGTTATATAGCACGGCAGTTCGAAACAACAAACGAACAAAGATTTTCATACTTCATAGTTGTTTATCGATCGAACGGCGAGTCCATTTAACTGTGTTCTTCAAATGTTTACCTTTTACATTGTCGTAGCGCTTTTGCATTGAGAGAAACGCAAACTAGAGTAAAATTGCAGAACATGGATGATATCGATGATAAATATTTTCCTCGCGGAGTGTCAGGTCATGGACATGCTTGAAATCATGTAACAACACATACCATCAGCTGAATGTTGTAGTATAATAACGTGATGATGATGATTCTTATATCTATGATGTAATCAAGTCACACGCGTAGCCTATTGGTTACCCGACGTTGTGTACTCGTGAGAAGCTAGTTCTTTGTATTCGTTGTTCTATGTCAATTGACTAAACTCGATAATTGAATTGTACGGTCTCGGTTCATACTACAATGATGATGATGGTAAAAGATCTCAGCAAAAAAACTCTTCAAAGGTCTGATTTCGTTAAGTCAACACTCCATTGACTAAGATTAAGTGAAGACCTAATTTTGGGAGTTCACAAAACATATTTACTTAATTCAGTTTTCAATGGTATGTTTTCACAGGGCCAACAACCGTGCTATGACGAGTGTCTTCGAAAAATCGGTGAGTGAAAACTTGAGGATAAATTATGTTTTCCCCATCAAATTATTATTTTTTTCTCATGCACTAGAGTGATGTCTAGTGGATAAAAAAAAACCTATTTACTCATGCCTCGCTTCTATGCTCCTACTCCTGAAAGCCAACTAGGCAAAAGAATGATATTATACAGGAGCCCATGAGTGGGAGAGTACACATTGTACTTGTGGAACGGCGGTTCTACAGACCAAGTTATTTTTAGGTTGATTTTCCCGCGAAACCAGACCTTTCCAGCTAATCGCAAGTCTTGTATGAGGAATTATTACCGATGGGATTGAGAATGGTCACTCTTGCAAGCCAAATCCTATTAAAGGACTCCTCTAAAAAATAGCTTGATTTGTGACAATGCTGCTGAACTAGTGTTGAAGTTGTAGGCTCCTTTTTAAGGATTCCTGTAAAATTCCTTGCAACATACCAATACTCTAGAAACGGATTATTTTTTCGTAAAATGGCTTTTCAACAGGTAGTTTTTTTGTCAAATTTGATTTGTAAAAGTTGTTTTCCAAATCTTGTTTAATTTTTCAAATGGGTCTATACGATCTTGGTTTAGATGGCTTGTCTATCAGGCTTAACGGCAATCAGTATTCGAGTTATTTATCTATCACTAACTTACACCAAAAACTAAACTGTGTTTTCATTTGAGTATAGGTAGTCCTCATTTTACGAGAAATCAGCAAGTCGAGTCATGGTCAAAAAGAATAAAACGAGGTGAGCTTCAGTGTCGTCTATCGTTCGCACTTGTCCAGTCTTGCACAACACCTCACGTCATCTTATTTAAATTACTACTCTAATGGAAGCCTTAATACGCCTAGACTGTTCACAGTCCCCTATTTTTCCGTTTGATTGTCGAGATCGAGCACAAACTTTCGCCATCTTTTTTTTTAAAAGCGAGCGCGAACTGGGGAGAGCGATATAACTACCGAGTGGGTGAGGGGAGTGGAGGGGTTTTGGCAGGAAAAATAGGGGGTCTGTCCGATCTTTACTGCGACTCGCGTTCAGCGAGCCCCGTTGCACGTGCAACGGCAATCCCGGATTGGTCCATAACACAATGCATCTGTCAATAAAAATACAGGTTCGAAAACAACAAGGCTTATCTAGAGAAAGAATCTCAAGAGTCTCAAGTTTTCGAAAGGCTATAGTTTAGGCGACTTGGTGGATTAGTCCTAAAAGAAGAACAGAAGGAAGCGATTACGCTTTTACTGCAAGGCAAGGATGTATTGGCTGTCCTTTCTACAGGATTCGGAAGAGCCTGATCTACCAAAGCTTCGTAATTGTCAAGCAATTGGAAAATGAAAGCACTTCTGGAAGAGATCGGACATCGTGTTTGTTTATTGCATGTACCGTTACGAAGTGTAGGAGAGGAACACATTAATTCTAATGATTTTGGTTTGAGCGTTAAGGGTTTTGAGAAAAATGTAGATGTATTAAATGAGATGAAGAACAACAACTTTCAAGTCATTTACCCTTCCGCTGGGCAAGCTTTGTCGAGAGACTACGGTTGTTGCGGGTTGAATCCACGCCGCTCAAGAGACAACTGTCGCTGATAGTTGTCGACGAAAGTCACACCGTTGAAACTTGGTTAGTGTAATTTTCGTTTTTAATACCACTGCATGTAGAATCCCTCTTTTCATGCACGAAAAGGTTGTGGAATAGTTATGTCAAGTAACTGGATATCCACGCGTTTAGGGAAAAAAACTTGACAGCTTTTCGCTTAACATTCGACCGCAAGACCCACTGAGATTTCTCTTTTAGATGTAGTCAGGCGAGTTTGTTTACTATACAATTTGCTGAAATCTGAATTTTTTTAAGCAGTATTTTTCGTATTTCAGTTCAAAATGTGAACGGACTTTGCCGCATCTAGATCTTTCCGTAACTGAAAACCTTCCTTGACAGGAGATCCGCAACGTGTTTAATTGTAAAGTCAAAAATCTGGATCTATACATACAGTGGTATTAAAAACGAAAATTACACTAACCAAGTTTCAACGGTGTGACTTTCGTCGACAACTATCAGCGACAGTTGTCTCTTGAGCGGCGTGGATTCAACCCGCAACAACCGTAGTCTCTCGACAAAGCTTGCCCAGCGGAAGGTATATAATAGTCCAGGCATTTTGTGGTCGGACCTGTAACTAATTGCAAAAGAAGCTTTCTCGTCATTGACCAGTTAGGAATATCCTATGCATGAACGTACTAAAAGTCCCTAAAGATCCAAGCATGGGAACACCTCCAAACCCCACCCCATAAAATAGGTTTCTTTTTCCTATAGCACGAAAACGAGGCTGTCAACCGGAAGTTGCCGTTCAGCGTTTTTTATTTGTATAATTCGAGGCATTTCGCCAAAACTAGAATCTACCCTTAAGAACAATGATTTTAAGGCTTTAATCGTGAAAGACTTTTCCACAAAATATATTTAACTTAGTGAATTATTAAGGTTTATTTAGAGCCAGCGGTGAAATCTTATTTTGCCGAAACATTACAAGACATAAATGCTTAAGACTCACGACAAGAAAAGGCCTATATCATCACAACAAAGCTACCTCTTTGTTCAATTCTACACATGCTACATATACAATGTATTTATAAAAATGCTAGTCTTCCAAATGTTCACTTTCCTAGTCTACAGTGTTCAAAGAATTTGTGCACAAAGACCTTTGCATTGTTCACAGACTGTGGAACTCTGCGTACCATTCTTGCGACAAATTTGTTGCACCTCGATTATATTGCTACAGTCAGACAAAGAGTTGCATCTGATTAACTAGAGAAGAGATTCTGGGGTAGGCGGCAAGTCTGCTGCAACAGGAAATACTTGATAATTAGGGAGTTTCCACCCCCAGTCTTCCACTGACATGCCTACAACTTCTCCTACCACTGCTTTACCTGCAAGCAGACGCGTAGGCTGTGAAATCGGGCCACTGCTGCTGTTGGGGGCAGATTCTGTGGCTCGATATGAGATGTCTTGGCTGCAAGTTTTTCGAAGTAACGCTGATATCTGATAGAGTTAACCTACCCCTGGTTTACCTCCGAAACATGATACAAGTGATTTTTCACCTGCAGTGACAACGTTAGCGTGCTTTTTGAAGTAAGGTACATTCTCAAGTTTCTTCAGGGCTGTTGCCTTTCCAACTCCATAGAGGCGCGATGTTGTGTCGCATCCAGTGACGGTGTGAAGGAAAAGGAAATTTCCGCGAACTTCCTTACCCAGCTGTTCTTTTACTTTCTTCATATGCCAGACACGGGCACATCCCGAGTTTGCCTTTGTCTCAGGTCAAAAAAAGAGGCCACATCCACCTTCGGAAGCATGGTAACACAGAAGGACTGGCAAATCTGTGCCATCCCCAACTAGAACCATGGAATTCTACAGCGGTTGTGATTACAAGTAGGTCGGCGTCACCATTTGCGGCGTCACCTCTGGGCCATGGGACTCGATGGAG
>NC_090884.1:66382069-66394569 GCF_036669925.1 Montipora capricornis
TCGTTTTGGAGAGAAATAGCCCGGAAGAACACCCTAAATCTGATAAAATCCGGCTTCTTTCACGAATAAGGTCACAGTGTCTGTAAGCCCCAAAATATTGCAATTACATCTTTGAAGTGAAATGTTCTCTACCAAACTTTGTTTAAATGGACCCATCAAGTGAATTAAGTTAACTGTTGAGGCTCCTTAAAGAATAAGTTCGCATTTAGCGACCATAGTTTCATGCGTCTTGCCGCCGCAAGATGGCAGGATTCCATGTCCCGAGGACAGAAATCTCGAATTTTTTTTAACTTCCCACATTGATTTTTTGCTCATTTTTGGACAATGTGGAGATAATTGTAAATAAAATCTGTTTCTGAAAAGTTAAAATTAGGGGTCACCGAACATCCAAGATCGTTAAATCCAAGCAAAGCTATAGCAATGGCCATATGCCCTATCGTTGTTCATTTTAGTACTTAGCGCGCGCGATCGATCCATGACGTGGCATGTGAATTTGCGTGCGCTGTAAGGATGCGCAGTAGCAATTGGCGCGAACGTCCTTAAGAGTCTTCAACTCAGAATGGAGTGCTGCTTAATAATACAGTAAGTCGGATTTAAATTGAAATGTGAGTTTACATCAAAAAATGTGGCTAAACTGGCGTTTGAAGCGAGGACAACGATAAATCAGCTAACAAGATGGAGTTGAAAAATGGCAGCCCACTGGCGAAGAACATCTCACTTCGCTATAGAGCTTCCCAACCTTGAAATTTTGAACCACATGCTCGAAATAGAGTCGGGAATTGTTCAGGAGAAGAAATAGGGCTGATTTTGAATCGTGAAGCGAACAGATTAAGCCAAGACGCAAGGCTTTCCTTTACGAGTGCTCCAGATTATTTAAATTTCCTTGGAAAAAAATATTTTGATTCCCTTTTTCGAGACTTTTGTCATAGGCCCTGATACGGGAATTCCCGCTTGCTGCAGTAAGCCCAACAACCAAAGAAAAGATTTGTGTAAAGAAATTGTCATTTAAAGTGGCAAGGTTCAACACAGCAGGTTTCGTGTGATACGGTGTTGTCTACAAAGTGGCTCCAAATCTTGTTATGATATCATCTCACTCTGCCCTATTGTGCCTTTGACTTGGCAAACTTTCATGTCTGAAAATTAAACCACTGAAAAAGCATTAAATTTGAAGCTTTTTTCAATTTGTATTTTGTCATATTGCTTTAAGCTGGGAAAGTTTCAAGTTGATGAAAATGACGCACCCAAGTAATTCTAACTCGGAGAACGAAACTCAAGTCGGCAGCTCATGTGTTCTCATGGCCAAATCATAGAAAATAATTCGTGATACGGGAATCGCCCTTAACAGCCGACACAAAATATTAGAAGAATAATTTGAGTTAAACAGCTTACATGTAAATTTAAAAGTGGCAAGGCGCGCGCAAGTGACCAGCAAAGTGATAATATTGTCCTATTGAAATCTGCCACTTCGAGCCAGTTGTTTGATCAAACGTCTCCTTAATGCTACCCAGCAATATCTTGCCTAGTAAGTTTCAAAGCTTTCCAATAAATTTTAAAAAATCCCAGTCATTGTGTATACATCGTAAACTAATTTTGCAGGGAAAACATGGATATTGACCATGGTTCATAATTAAATTATTTATTTATTTGCACAAAATTTGCTCATCTGAGGCCAAGTACTATTTACACTTACATAAAACTGCTTACCACAGGAATTTTAAAACCTGAAAACATTACAGAGAACATCACATGCACTATGCCACCACTAGAAATAAATGGCATATAGTAAACTGTACTAAAAAAAAAGAAAGACTTTCTATTTTAAATAAATTATTCATTTGCTTGGGTATTAAAGCTTACAAAGTGCCCCTCTCAATTATGCATAAATAAATGTGTACATTTTGGCAATATCGTCAAATTTCAATAGACCTAAGGAAACAATGTGGGGTAGGGAAACATCATTGATGATTCCTATAACTTTAGTTTGCAATTTTATAAGCTGTGACAATGGGTTTTCATAAGTAATACTAATACCCCGCAATATGCAGCCATACAGTAACTGGCTAAATAACCGAATAATAGATATTGATTAAACAATGTTTACTGACATTGCTTAACGGTAATGATGATGTTAATAACTTTATTAACTTTGTTACAAATATAATGAATGTGATCATGCCAGGAAAGGTGATAGCCAATATAGATATAATACCCAAGTATCTAAAGATTGTAACTTGTCCAAGGCATTGACCAGCTAAAGTTAATGAAGGAAGTAAGTTGAAATTTACTTTCTGATGAGGATGGAAGATAAAATATTTAGTTTTCGTTAAATTTAAAGTTAATAAATCTTGGTAGTTCAGAGCTAATGTGAGCTCGAAGTTCATTTGCATATAGATAATAGGGAAGGCATCTGTTGACAAGCATTGATGTGCAAACCACAGGAACAAAAGACCCTTTGTTTCAACAGCCAGTGAGCCTCTGGTTGGTACATTAATGACAATAGGTAAACAATATCTTCTCTACAGTGTTTTAGTGGGCTATGTTGCAGAGGTTTCGCCTCCAAATAATATATAATTTAAACAAATTGCTATTTACAGGGTGTAAAGTGGGTAAAATGGTCAGAAAATGAAAAAATCGGGTTTTTTATTACCTAAAAGTAGGAACAAAATTGCAGCATTTGCACGAGAATAGGTAAAGTAATGTAAATGCCTAATTGAAGTCATCATTGAGAGGTTCAAATCTGTTGCGTTTAAGTCAACATGAAGCACAAGCTTGCTACATTTTGCTCAATCCATTAGCGCAAAAATAGTTAAGTTTTACTTTAATTTAAAACCAGCTAATTCAAAAGGCTCAGAAAAATAGGAAATAACAATAGCTTGCACATTCATCAATTACCTAAAGATTACTACAGTACCCTTATTATCTACCCTCCGATTTCACTCCATGGCTACTTAGTAAATCCTCCATTCACGTTGCTAATTGTAACTAGTAGTTAAAATATGGGAACTGGTAAAGAAGAAGAAGGCTTAAATAACGCTGGCATTTCCATTCTTGTAAGGTTTCTGTGGACAAGAAGGAAGGTAAAATACATTAATTTTTTAAAAAACATTTAATGGGCTGCGCTAGCTTATATTGGCTTGAGATTACATACAAAACGAAAGGAACAGCGAATCTTACCTTAGAAGACTTGACAGCACGGCCTCGGCTGAACAACCACCTCAACGATCTATGACAACATTCAGGAACATTAACTCGGGAATCTGCCCAAATCAATTGTGCATGAAGCCACGGACGAAAAATCGATTGCGCGAAAGTGAAAGACTTAAAAGAAAACAGCTTCTACCACTGAAATACCGCTATTCCGAAAGAAGAAAACGTGTATACGTCGCTGCTGCCATAAAAATCCCAGCAGCAAGTAATCGAACAAGACATCTTTGGCCGCCATCTTGTTTGTTACTTCGCGCGCGCGTGTGTGAAAAAACCTGGGTACAAGAAAACCCATCAACCAATCACACAAAAGTCTCCTTTGTTACTCAGAAAGAATTTCAATGACAATTTGGCTTGGGGGAAGGGAAAGGCATTTGAACAAAAAAGGAGGAGGGGGAGGGGGAAGTTATACATACTACAACTTGCGTTGAAAGACAATTTATTTCATAATCAACTGCGTTATGTTTTTTTCACACAGATCAAAACAACTGGGAAAACTTCAAGCAACCTGGCGACAAACAAGGTACTTTTTTTGTTTGTTTACTTATTTTTTATTAATTATTAACTATGAAAATGACAGATGAAAGTGAGAAATTTCGAGGCAAATGAAAGGTATAGACCATGTTACAGAGATAAACACATACCGTGTATTTTACCTTTCGACACACCCATTCAAAAAATTGGTTTTTGCCTTGAGCGGGATTCGAACCCACGTCTGGCAACGCAGTATGGTCTATACCTTTCATTTCCCTCGAAATTTCTCTCTTTCATGTGTTCTAAGCCCTGTCTGGGGTTATAGAGGCAAGGATATACACTCTAGTGAGGAGGGGGGAGGAAGAGGGGGAAGTTGTACATACTACAACTTGCTTTGAGAGACAATTTATTTCATAATCAACTGCGTTATGTTTTTTTCACACACATCAAGACATCTGGGCAAACTTCACGCAACCTGGCGACAAACAAGATATTTTTTTTTGTTTGTTTCCTTATTTTTTTAATTTTAATTTCTATAAAATGTCAGCATTAGTCGCAAGCAATGATGTCTCCCTCGAAATGCTATTGTAAGGTTGTAAATGATTCAATTTCCACCGCGAAACCACTCCTCTTCCCTTTCCACGGGGACAAGTCCGTCAGTTTAGGGGATTGCCTACAGTCGTCTTTCCCCAGGGTAGGGGAGCAGAGTAAATCGAATAAAGTACCTCAGTGAACGCTGGATCCAATCCTCGATAATTTAGAGAATTTACGACAATAGACTTTTTCGCAGATACGGCGGCCATTTTGATTTCTATTGTTTCGAAAGATATATGGGATGCTCAGGGGGCAAGGGCATCCCATAATAGCTATTTGAAACAATAGAAATCAAAATGGCCGCTGTATCTGCAAAAAGGTATATTGCTTCTAATTTCGCAATCTGATTGGCTAATTTGCCGTTGTCGCTAAGAGTCTAGACAACGCTGGCGTTAATGTGTCACACAATTGTAATAAGCAATCAGGAACGCTCATTTTGGAAAGTAAACCAATCAGATTGCGAAAACGTTATAGACAACAAAGTTACACTTGCTCTTTCTTTGTGTCACAGCTCCGAAATAAACATTTTCTTTGGCGTTGAATATTGTGCTAAAGAACATATTGAATGTGGTTCATCGTTGTCTGTACTCTTATCGAAACGATATTCGTCATCACAATATTTGTTGTCGAATCACGAGACGCAACATTTTGACCACTGTGATGACGAATGTCGTTGTCGATAAGAGTACAGACAACGCTGAACCACGTTCGATTTGTTAATTGGAAAACGTGTTACTGTTCTGGTCGATGCGTTTAAGTGTCTAAAAGTGTGGTTAAAGATGTACAAGTCCACGTGCAATCAATTTTTTAGTTTGCACACAAACAGATGTATTTCGACAAAAGGGATCATTTTCAATGATTGTAGGGCTAGGAGGTTGACTTAATTAATATGCGGAAAAGGTCAGAACATCGGTCGTGGTAACCAGGCTATCATACATCTCTTCACTTTGCTTAGTCTAATATTATCAGACTGAAACTGTAATTCATTTTGAAGTCGACGAAAAGTTCGAACTAATCAATTCATCCATCTCTGAAATTTGGGTCGCCACCAATGACAGCGATTTCGTTATTTATTCACGTGATATTAAAGTATTGTCATCATTCATCAACTCGAAGTAGGAAGTTATTTATTTCTTTATACATTTAAAGGGAAAATGCCAATGGGGAGTCAATAATAAAACACGAAGTCCCTTGCACAGGTCGACTTCCGGGTGTTTACTGCCCCCCTCGATCATGACATACCACAGACAGACCACAATACCGGAAACTCCATACCCTGCTCTTTGCGAAGAGTGTGTTGGTTCTTTTACGTCCTACAGGCTTATATGAACATTGAAGGGCTGTGTGAGACGGAGCTTACGGTTTATCGTCTTTCTCCCAGAAGACTATAGTCCTGTTCCGGGACTCCCTCTTACCCAGCCCTGAAAATGGGCCTGGAACCCAGGCGGGAAAAGAGCAATCTCGTACCCAGAGTCCTCGGGCTTTTGGTCAGCGGGTGAGCACCCGGAGAGACTCTAGGATAATGGACTTAAACTTTTTTTTTTTTGATTGGACGCTTGCATAACAATGGCAGTCCGACAAGTCGATAAGATAACTAGTTTCAAAGCTGTTTGTTTTTTCTACCTCAGAAATATATAAATCACAAAAATAATAAAACGACCGGGTTTGAATTATGTCTAATACCGCACGGACGGGAATTCTCCCACGCTGCTAAAAACTGATTACTGTTGCTATTGCAAAAGTACCGTGGGAAAACATTAAATCAGTGATCCTTTCTCCAGTTTCTTTTATCGTGTGTAAGTAAGCCTTAATTCTTGTTTCTCGAACACTTTCAACTTGCCAGTTCTACTGTTTACTGTTTTCTCTTTTCTGTTTCCGTTTAAACTCAAGCATGCGTAATAAGACCGGAACCCACGTTTTCTGAGAAAATGGAGTCCATTATCCCAGAGTTTCCTGGAGCTCACCCGCTGACCAAAACTCCCGGGGACTCTGGGCACGAGTTCCTGAGAAAATGGAGCCATTATCCCAGAGTCTCCGGGAGCTCACCCGCAGACCAAAAAGCCCGAGGACTCTGAGTACGAGATTAGGAAAAAAGAGAGTCCTGTATTACTTGCAGGCGCATGCTAGGAATGAGCCAATCATATTGCATTAGATACCAGGGTGGATATGTAAATAAAGGAAACATGGAAACTTCGACAAAAAATCGTATATGGAAATTACTGTGTGATTTGCGATGTCAGGAAACTAACATCGAAACAAAACCTCGATCGCTGTGATGTTGGAAAATTATTGCCGAATAAATGTAGCGAGACCACAATACATCTGTGGAAACGCTGAACTAGTAATGTATAGCATAGGATTTCACTAAGCAACAAAACAGCTCGGAGCGAGAATTCATATAATGATTTACAGTACTTTATCTGTAACAATGAGTTTTCAGAAGGAAAAAAAATCCTGACAATTAACGTCCGCATAATCGACGTTTGACTGTGCACATATATGTACAAATTAGGAACATTTGCGTTGTCAACACAAATTGATATGTAGAGAAACAAATAGTCCTGGTTGTGATTCAATTTCGTTTAATTTTCATCTAACTTTAACAGGAATAATACACAAACAGCGGTGTCAAACACCAGATTTTAGCGCATCCTTTAAAAGTATCTTTTACTTGACATTTCGTATGCTTCTGCATACATATTCAGAAGGAACGGTTAATACAAAATTTGAATTTCAATATACAGGATCACTAACTTATAAACTACTAACTATTAAGTAACAATAGATGTGACAAAACAAACTAATAAACACACAGCTTTTCGCTGCTGACATAATCATTTAAAGTCGGGTTTAAATCTTTGGTCAACAGTATCTCCTTTATTTTATAGTGAGTGTCGGATCGCCCTTTCGCTAAAATTTCAAAACGATCTCATTTTAAGGCATTAACAAGACGCCTACAAGGGCGTATCCGTGGAATGCGCAAACAGATAACACTAATTTTCCAGTTACAGTGAACTTCAACTGCAGGTAAACTTTGGAAAATGGTGAGAGATTACCAGAAATATAAATCTGTAATGTAACTTGAAGTTTTTTGTTGCAATTATTAATGTTACTAAATTTGCAAATGCAAACAACGAAGCCCTATTAGCGGGTTATCAGGTTACGGCATTTCAGGTGACCCTATTGGATGCAATGGTTGGAATGATGGAACGGAATGCCGGAACGGCGGAATTGCAGAATACTTGGAATATTCTAAAATCGGGAATATAGGGAATATTTTAAAACATGGAAAATATGGAATATTTTGAAACACGGAATATACGCAACATTCTAAAACGCGGAATACACGGAATATTCTAAAACGCGGGATGAGAGGAAAGTCTTAAAAAAAGGATATAAATATAAAAATTTTTTTTTGCCCGTGAGTAGTCTGGATAGGATAAAATAACTTCGGATGATAATTTTACATTTCTACTTGACGAAAGCCATAAAAATGTGTTACAGAGAAGAGTTCACGCTTGGGCGATATGTTTCCCAGCTTCCGTTTTAATTTTGCCTTTCGGACTGTGCCGAAACATCGTAAGCGCACTTTCCCACACGCAGAGAAATAAAATTGAAGAAATACGATGGTAAGTGTCTCAATTGTCTTAAAACATTATGTACGACATGTTATCGTTTCTTTTGCAGGCTGATTTGCTAAGTGAGTGCATGCCTTTTTGAAGGTCTTTGTTACAAAACCTAATTCAATGATGAAATGGTATATGAAATGAATCATATGTGAACGGCGGATATGAAATCACGTGAAGCTATGATCTTCGCAGTTATGAGAGCAATTTTTGCAATTGCTTAGAGCCTGAAAAATTCAGGACTTCAACGGGGTTTGAACCCGTGACCCTCGCGATTCCGGTGCGACGCTCTAACCAACTGAGCTATGAAGCCACTGACGTTGGGAGCTGGTCATTTGTGGGTTCTAATGGTCCCGTGAGGAATGAATCAATGATGAAATGGTATATGAAATGAATCATCTGGAACTGCGGATATGAAATCAAGTGATGATTATGAGAGCAATATTTGCAATTGCGTAGAGAAGCCTGAAAAATTCAGGACTTCAACGGGGTTTCATAGCTCAGTTGGTTAGAGCGTCGCACCGGAATCGCGAGGTCACGGGTTCAAACCCCGTTGAAGTCCTGAATTTTTCAGGCTTCTCTACGCAATTGCAAAAATTGCTCTCATAACTGCGAAGATCATAGCTTCACTTGATTTCATATCCGCAGTTCACATATGATTCATTTCATCATTGATTCATTCCTCACGGGAACATTAGAACCTACAAATGACCACCTTCCAATGTCAGTGGCTTCATAGTTCAGTTGGTTAGAGCGTCGCACCGGAATCGCGAGGGTCACGGGTTCAAACCCCGTTGAAGTCCTGAATTTTTCAGGCTCTAAGCAATTGCAAAAATTGCTCTCATAACTGCGAAGATCATAGCTTCACTTGAAAACCTAATTCGTTCATACACGATATCCCTAGCAGATGCTGTTGTGATCCTTCTCCGGCCAACCACCCTCTGGCGGTGTTGTTGTTATCAATCGCTGTAGGAGGATAAATACATTACGGCGGTTGCAATTTGCTCGCTCGGCTATAAAGTTTGAAAGCAAATAATTCAATGAAAGATCAAACAAAGTGTCAACCGAGTCCCGTGTTAGCGTTGGCAAGCATTGGTAAGCCAGCGGTTGCGTTGCACTGATTGGTAGATTCGAATAGATTCAAATGCTTCGAATTCCTTTGATCTGCTTTTTTGCACCGATCACGTTGAGAAAGCTTTATTATGGATTTCAGGATCGCCTTTCTCGGTGATTTTTCCAAAGATGAAGCTCAATTTCGGCGAAGGTATGGGGTCATCCCTTGTTCTAATGATCCGTACTTTTTAATGACATATATCTTCCTTTGAATACAAATCTTGGTAGAGACAATTTCTTAACCGAAAAGATTCCGAGATAATAATACCGCCAAGATACAAGATATAATTCCGCAGAGATTCAAGATGTATTTCCGAAGTGATACAAGATGTAATTCCGAAGTGTTCCACTACTCTGTAGATGTCTTCTGTCACATGTCAATCAAAACTAAGTAACTCGTGTTACGCTAGTTTCTGGTCCAAGCCTATGTCCGATTACAACATCCCTAATCGATCGGACGCTGGTGTTCTTAAGGTATCATTTGCACTGGTTTGGCGTCAGTTTCCGCTTGAACAAGAGGACGTCACTGGCCGGCGGGTCGGTGTTGCCTGCCTTGTCAATTTTCTTGACTCTCCAACTGGCGGGCGGGAAAAGATCTCCCCAAATGATGCCTAAAACAGCTCAGAACGACCAAAAAAACATAACGCGGGACTCGGTTAACACTTTGTCTGATCTTTCATTGAATTATTTGCCTTCAAACTTTATTGCCAAGCGATCAAATCGCAACCGCCGTAATGCTTTTATCCTCCTACAGATCGATAACAACAACACCGACAAAGGGTGGTTGGCCTGTGAAGGATAACAACAACATCTGCTGGGAAATCGTGTATGAACGAATTAGGTTTTGTAACAAAGACCTTCAAAAGGCATGCACTGACTTAGCAAATCAGCCTGCAAAATAAACGATAACATGTCGTACATTATGTTTTTAAGACAATTGAGACACTTACCATAGTCTTTATCCATTTTTCTTCTCTGAGTGTGGAAAAGTGCGCTTACGATGTTTCGGCACAGTCCGAGAGGCACAATTAAAACGAAAGCGGGGAAACATATCGCCCAAGCGTGAACTCTTCTCTGAAACACATTTTTATAGCTTTTGTCTCGTAGAAATGTAAAATTATCATCCGAAGTTATGTTATATGTTTTTTTATATGTTATATATAAAATGTAATATTTATACCCTTTTTTAAAAGACTTTCCTCGCATCCCGCGTTTTAAAATATTCCGTGTATTCCATGTTTTAGAATGTTGCGCATATTCCGTGTTTTAAAATATTCCATATTTTCCGTGTTTAAGAATATTTCATATATTCCGTGTATTTCGCAATTCCGCCGTTCCGGCATTCCATTCCTTCGTTACACCATGTCATCGAATAGGGTCACCCGTGCATTTCACTTTAGGTCATTTGAAGCCCCGCTAAGGGGAATTTTTGTTTGTGTCGAAGAGCGCCTTTATTTAAGTCTTTCGATCAAAAAATAACACTAAATACATCGGAAAGGATAAAGAAAAAGGATTTTGCTTCATTAGATGGAATTGCAAGCCTTGAAATCGCTGAAAAAGGAAAACCACTTTCTTAGCGTTCTTTTAGCAGTTTTAGCTTCGCCTCGCCTAGTGGTGTTGTTAATTCACTGAATTTTATTATCCCTCAAAATATTCGCTTATTTTCGCTCCAAATCTTACATATTTACCATGACTACATTTCCAGTTTGGTTTTTGGCTAACAGACGTTAATTATTCGTAATGTGATATGTCTCGTTGCCGTAATAACGGGTCGCAAATTTGACACTTACATCTAATTATCATATTACACATTATCGCTAATCGTATTACTAAGAAAAATTCCGAAAATATTAGTGCCTGGTCAGCTTTCGGTCAAATTTCTGTCTAAGAAAGCAGATAAAATGAGAAAGATTTTTATTTTGCATCCAATAATTCGTAATCAACGTTAAGGAGGTTCGAAATAGTTTATCTTGTTTTCAAACAAATAAACATATTCTTTCCTTAGATACAGTTAGGATAATCATATCGAGACGAAATTTGGCCAGGTTATTAAGTACTCATCATAGATTTGTCACATCACATTTTTCTCCAAAATAACGTTACCATACCAACGATATAAGGCCTTTTATAGAGCCTTAAAATCAAGATGTATTGTCTTTTTTTGAAAAAAAAAAACGGGACAGTGAAATCTTCCCATTCAGCATTACCAGATAATGTTAGAAATAATCTCTAAAATATTTAAAATTCAACAAAATCTGTAGGTCAGTTTTTCACAAAAATCATTTTTGGGAGGACATGCTAATGTCCTCCCTATGTAAACGAAGACGCGGATGTATGTGGCGATCACGGGAGGACGTCATATGGTGACGAAATTACTGTGTAGGGGGTAGGGTAGGGAAATGTTTTTAAAAAGTATATTTATAAGAAAAGAGCTTTGTGAGATAAAAGCTTAACGCTGTATGCTGTAGCTATGAATGGCTAATTTGTGAATGGGAAGAAAACATTTCCATGTTGACAAAAATTTACCCATCCTTCCCATGTTTAAAAACCCTGACAATGGCTTTGGTCGTCCGCGAACAATCTTTCGCGGGACAATTTGGAACTTAGACGGTAAGTAATTGCCCTTTAAGAACATAATTATATCGTGTTCTGTTGATTTAGACAGAAATATACTGTACGAGAGCGGAGACTAAGTTCGGGACAACTGATTAATTAAAGACCTTGTGTCTTCTACAGAACCTTGGAGCAACCGGGTGTCTGGAAAACCCGAATAGCGAATAGCGAACAGCGAATAGTACGAACAGTGCGAATAGCGACGAATAGTGGCGAATAGTGACGAATACTCTTCAATAGTCACTGCCTTATGCTGAACAATCTCGTAATCAAAGCAAATAATATGCTCACCTGTTGTCAAAAGAGAGTTTCGTGCATGCTTTTACAAACACTCTAAAGAAGAACAAACGTCAAAATGCAAAAATATAGATCACTTTCATTAATACATCAAGCTCATGATCATCTCCTCGCACAGTGGCGCCAGAACAAAAATTTCATCATCCTCATCTGTGCTGTCCGATCCCGCGAGACACGTTCTGTAAAAAGGAATGAAATCAAAATGTGAGGCAAGTGGTTTGTGATTAAAGAGACAAACGAGCTACTCTGATAACCGTTGCGTTAATTAATTATACAAATAAGCAACAGGATTTCAGTGCATTTATTACCTTTTCTTCTCAGGGCTCAAGCTGTCCTTCGCCGACACATCTCTGCTTTTTTAGCGGGAAAATCCCATCCAACGTTGCTGCGCGGTTGACCAGGAAGTACTGGGTACCAAATTTTCGTCATTTCGTCACAATCCCTCCCCCCCTCCACCCTAATTTGCCACTATTTGTTACTATTCGCGAGCACTATTCGTACTATTCGTGACTATTTGCTGTTCGGTATTCGCGACTGTTCGCTATTCGCTATTCGGGTTTTCCAGACACCCGTATTGCG
>NC_090884.1:66409569-66414569 GCF_036669925.1 Montipora capricornis
TGTGCTCCTAAAAATGACTATTATGCCGGCATTATGCTCGATGCTTGGCACCATCGTATTATGCTCGAAATTACGCCGGCATAATTTATCTAACCCTACCTTCCTTCCTTCCTCACAACTGCCCAGCTCCCAGAGGGGCTTGATAGCTCTGAAGGTATAGAAGCGCAATGCAATCGGTTGGTCATGTGTTTCAGTTCTATTTAAACCTGGAAGTTTTCCAGGATTCCTTTGCAACCGCTTAATTTAAGTTCCTTTAGATGTAATGCCGATCATTCTCGCTTGCAAGAATTATTTTCACAGCTTAGGAAGAAAGCATCAAAACTGCAAATGCGTTACAGTGCAACCGGTAAAACCGTGAACACCTGAAATATGCCAGGAATCTACACACGTCCCGGCGAAATCGACTAAACCGCAGTGTTTACTGCTGTTTGCGCAGCAAGAATTGTGTCGCCTTTAGATTTTCGGAGGAATGGACTTAATTTGAGCTAATTCTGGTCGTTTAATTTAATTAATTAACTTTCCCCTGCCTTTCCTTCCACAGAACTTTGCGCGTAAAATGACTAACACAAAAAAGTGTTTTTTTCTCAAAAAAGTTAGGAAGAAAGCAATACCACATTTTAAAGCTAAGAAAATAAGCTTTCCTAAAACGTGTAACTTATTTACAGAGAACTAAAACATTTTACAAAAAGAAAATATAAGGGAAAAAAATATTTAAAAAAAACACAAAAATCAGTTTTCCACACAAATTACCGTTAATTAGGAATTTTTGAATGGAAAATAAAAATCGTCCTCGCTTTATCAGCTTCTTGGACCAAAGTTTTACGGAAAACTGATGAGAAACGAATACTTACGGATTTTCTTTAGTAACCGGATTAGCGATGAATGTGTGATATGATGATTCGGTATAAGTGTCAAATTTGCGACCCGTTACTACGGCAATGATACATCACGTTACCAATAATTAACCTCTGTTGGCCAAAAGCCACCCAAATTACCGATTTTTCGGCGGAAAATTCGTTCCAGAGGATAAAATAATTCGCTGGACAAGTAATCAAGGTAAATATGCCAGATTTGGACCGAAAACAAGAGAGTATTTTAAGGGAAAACATGATTATGTGCGATGACAAGACCACGAGAAAAAGTTTATGTAAATATGACGGTACGAACATGTTCTTACCTTTTCAGCGATTTGAAATTCCATTCATCGAACCAAAATCTTTTTGTTTTATCCTTTCCTATGCCTGCAGTGTATTTTTTTGGCTGTAAAACTGCTTCGCGATCGGTTCAAAATTGAAGATTAAACGACACTTACCTGTAAGTCGAAGGTTGATTTGGATTCTATGAGTCATCAGCCGGGAGTGTAGGAGTTGCACGATAGAGAAAAGCGCATGCGTCGAATCAGGCTTTAGAGTAGGAGTCTCGCTCCTAGAGCCTCCGATCTAACAATGATATACCAGGAGTCTCTAAGGAGTGAGAGGAGATAATGACCTCAATGACATAAAAGATACTAGGGAGGGGTACAACACAAGAAATGGACACAGGGAGGGCGTACAACTCCTACACTCCCGGCTGATGACTCATAGAATCCATATCAAACTTCAACTTACAGGTAAGTCTCGTTTAATCTTCAATTCTATTTCGTCATCAGTCATAGGTCGTTACGGAGTGGTACGAGATTTTAGAGCTGTCATTGAGGCATAACTAATCAACAGATAGACACAAGGAATACAGTAGAATAATAATGTTTATTACATCAAATCAAACACCAGTGATGTTAATTTCAAGGTAACAAGAAAAAATTGTGGTGCGAACACTGATCTGTGAAGAAACTCTCTTCCAATAACCACAAAGTCCTTTGAAATTTCTACGTGGTAGAAAAAATGGAAAACCGAAGATAAAAATTCTAAACTGAGGGACACTAAGTGCCTGCAATGTCTTTATCAATGCCAAATATAAAATATATGTAACTCTTGTGAATACACATAACTAGCGGAAGTGAAAGGATAACAACTACGCCAAATCCGTGAAAATCTATGATTTCTGCGCCAATGTCCTTAAAATCTCTTGTCCAAAATTAAACTCAGGGTCAGAGGGCTTGTGGTAAAATTGCTGAAATGTCCTCTCATTTGACCATCCTGCAGACAGCATAATGTCCTTAATGTTTATGTTATTATCTGCAAGATGGGAGGACGATGCCGCTCTTGTACTGTGGCCTTTAAACTTGGATGTATCAACCCCTGCAGAGGATAACACCGACTTGCACCATCTGGAGATCGTATCCTTCCTGACGGGGTCATGTGGCTTTACATGGCTTAGAAGCAATTGCTTGCTGTCCTTTCTAAAGGGGGTCGTTCGTTTTAGATACTCTTGCAGATGGGAGACAATACACAACTTCTTATCCTTGGGATAAGCAAGAAACGAAAGGGGTGGAATATGGGTCCCTATACGAGTTTGTTTCACTTTGTCTGTAATCTGGAAAATGCATTTGTCAATTGTCACCTCCATGTTGTCAGTGTTTAAGTACTTGATTGTCTGACATCTCTGTCCACTGAGGAAGCTCAGAAGAAATGTCAGCTTTAATGTGAGTTCCTTTAAGCTGAGTTCTGGGGCTGCAGGTCTTCCACGAAAATAATTAAATACAATATTCAAGTCCCAGATCGATTTGTATCGAGGTAGCGCAGGACGAAGCTCAAACATTCCTTTCATAAACCGTCGGACAATAGGTAATTGTCCAAATGGAATTGAGGAATTGATGTTGAGTTGTAAAACTGATGACAACATACTTTTAGCCGTATTGATAGCGCTGTAAGATAAACCCTCTCGTACAGCATAGACAAAAAATCCAAGGTCAGGGGTAGGGGTGGTGACAAGACATTGCAGTGTTTTTGTTTACAAAATTGCAGCCACTTCTGGAGGTAGGTCTGATATTGTGACGTCGTCCCTTCCCGCCAGGATGCAACAATGACAGCAATAGATCTGGATGTGAAGCCTAGATCCTCGAGTTGTTGCCTGACAGTAGACAGATAAGGAGACTCATTTTTCTGTGCAGTGGATGGATTGCCTCTGGGAATGCAGGAAGACTCAGAAGATTCTTGGATGGTGGAAGGGTGACTGGTGGAAGAACGAAAAGGGATGTCATAATTGGGTACCATGATTGTGTTGGCCACATTGGAACTAACATTACCTCTGCTGCTTTGTCCTGGATGATTTTTTGAAGCACTCGAAGGACACTACTAAAGGGTGGAAAACAATAAAAGTGTTTATCAAACCATGAGAAACTAAATGCATCAATGTAAGATGCATCTGGGTCTGGTTTCAAAGAGCAGTATATAGGAAATTGTCTGTTAAGCCGGGATGCAAATAGATCAATCTCTGGTTTGAAATTAAGTGCATCTAGTGCTTTGCCCAGTAGTGTGGGGTCCATCATCCATTTAGTATCTCAGAGTGAAGATATCTAGATTCTTTGTCAGCTCTACAATTAGAGGAGCCTGGGATGTGAGCAGCAGTGAGCCATATTATATTATGTAACATACAGAATTCCCAAATTTGAACTGCAATTGAGTTACATTTATCACTGTGACATGTTCCCATATTATTAATGACAGAGACCGCGGTGGTGTTGTCAATCATGATTTTCACATGCTTTGCTGAAAGTGAACTCTGAAAACATTTTAAAACAAAAATGGCTGCCAAAAGCTCAAGGCAGTTGATGTGATTTTCAGCCTCAGAAGGTGACCATCTTCCTCCTGTTGAAGTGTCATTCATGACAGCACCCCAACCCATAAGGGAGGCATCCGAATACAGTGTGATATCGACTGGGGGATGGCAAATGTCATTATAACTATCATCCAGGTTATGTAACCACCACTTCATATCAGCAACTCCTTTCTGAGAGACAGACATCAGGGCATCAAAATCGCCCTTTGATTGTTTAAGTGCCCTAATCTTGTCCATTTCAAGGGAAATAATAAAGTGTACCATATTTAACACCTGGGAAACTTGAAATTAGATAACCAATAATCCGTGCAATGTCTCGGATCTTGACTGAATGTGAATTACGTATGGTAGAGAGCAAGACCTCTTTGGTCTTACGTATCTTATCTTCAGTAAGTCTGACTATCATTTTGATGGAGTCAATGACAAAACCTAGGAAAGTAATTTTCTGTTGCGGTATGAGAACAGACTCTTCTGGGTGGACAACAAGTCCAAGGTCATCGAACATCCCTGATATGTGCTGCCCTGTAGGTAGAAATCGTCAATATATCCACTGATAATGTGGTTTAAAAGCCTTAAGTGCGGTAGTGGTGGCTTCATCATTTTTGTGAATTTACGAGGGCAAGTTGATAAACCATTAGGGAACACTGTATATTTATAGAGCAATCCATCAAATGTGAACTTAAGATACTTCTGAAAATCAGAATGAATTTTCACTCTATAGTAAGCGTCCTTCAGATCTAAAGGCACCATCCAACAGTTAGGTGTCACTAATTTGAGGATAGTGTGAATTGTGTCCATTTTGAAATGTGAGTTCTTTATAAACAAGTTTAAATGCTTTACATTCAGAATAAGTCTAACATTACCATCCTTTTTTGGCACAGTAAATATTGGTGAAATGAATTCACCAGGCTCGTGGTTACATGAGACAACAACCCCTTTGTCTTAGAGACATAATTTCTTTGTCAACTAAACTCATGTGATCTCTAGGTATAGAGTTAGGGGGATGTGACACCTGAGAAGGTGGATCAGAAATAAATTCTATGCGATCTCCAGAAATAATTTGGGGAATACTAGCATCAGACGTTAACCTCTCCCATTTATGACAAAAGGAAGTCAACTGTCCTCCTTTAAAGGAGTTGACCTTAGCTGTAAGATAAGGGATGAGGTGAGAGAACACAAAAGGGGAGAACTCATTTACCTTGGACTTGATGTTATTCAATTCTTGGTGAATTTCTTCTTGTGTTGGAAACGGTTTAGCTGTTGGTTTGACTTGGGGGGATATG
>NC_090884.1:66419569-66422069 GCF_036669925.1 Montipora capricornis
CCACTTGATTTTCTCTCTTCTTGCATCTTTTTACTGGGTTGCCAAACCCAGTCGGAATCTGTCTTTAATTTCGTCGTTTTTATATTTTTCGTTTTCTTTTTTTTTCTTTATTTTTTTCCGTGTCGGTAAAAGTCTTGCCTGTCACTCCCCTGCTAAGTGGCGTCTTTGTGCATAGAGCCTTCTACGCGTATTTTCTTAGGATCGAGAGGGTAGTGGGAAATGCGTAGATTTCTCTGGTGGACACAGTAGAACGATTAACTTAACCGGCAATGGCGTCGAAAGTCATGTAACGCGAATGGCGTTTTAGTGGATCTTTGAACAAAATGTACCCTTATGAAGCTCAATAATGGCAAGCGAATTGGATACTGAACAAGACAGGTGGTCGAATGTTAGAAGCGACGAGTAATGGACTTCGACAACAATCTGTCGCCCGTCGAGCCGTAATCAAAGTGAGCTGTCTTCCTAAAATTTTGCTAAGTGTGGTGTTTTGTACAACACTCAAACCAAATGAACAGTTCTCTGGTAACTCAGTATGGGTTCAACAAAGACAGAGAAGGAATCCATATAGTGGATCTGTTATCTCAGTTGTCTCGCTATTCGTCAGATTTGTATTACCTGTTCTCAACTCTGCACAGTCTTCCGGTATAACAATTGGAAATTTCACTAATAAGTCATTGACGTGAATGGCGTTTTAGTGGATCTTTAAACAAAATATACCCTCATGGAGCTCAAGAATGGATCGTCAATTGGATGAGCAAGACAGCGCTGAAAAATAAATATCTGGATTTTAAGAGACGAGTAATGGTCTTCGACAACAATTTCATTTTTCGCCTTTGAATATCAAGTGAGCTTTGTTTCTAATATTTTACTAACTTGGTATTATATAAAACACGGAAATCAAATAGCAATTTTTTTATGGATTTAACCATAGTTACTAACTATGATTTAACCAATTAACATTGAAGGAATCGAACGCCTACAAGAATGCATCACAGTGTTTACTCAAGTCGCATCTTAGTTGTCTGACAATTTACATTTACCGGTATTTTGTACTCAACTCTTCAAAGGTGTAAAATATTTGGAAATGTGACAGTGAAGAATTATTTGAATGAAAGTTGTTGTCGCTTTTGTGCTTCATTATTTACGGTCAGCGTTCCGAGTCGAAAAGGGTTTTGATGTGAACTGTCAAAAATGTATTTAATTGCATCTCTTGTTTGCACGCACGCAATTGAAATAGGAAGGTATTTTTGCCTCTAATAGTAAATATGTTGTTTGTTTCGATTAATTTTTCGCTGGAAAAGGATTTTGCCGAGATATTTCCAGTCTTTGTGAACGTTAATATCATGTTGTGTAATTTTCCAGCTTAACAAATTTGCATACGTGTGTTGAAATGTGATACGAGAGCATTTTTGTGGCATAGTGTAACGCAAATAAACAGGTCTGTTGGAAGCTTGCTTGAGTTTCAACAAAATGACCACCAAAATCGGCAAAAAAAATCTGACACTGATGAATAAAGTAGCTGCTATCCCCAAAACGATGGAATTACCTGGCGATAAATAACCTCGTCTTGGTTTGACTGTCAACCTGAAGAATTGGGCGATTGTGATCTTTGTGTTGAATTCGCACATTTCTTGTCAAACTTTATAACACTTGAAAGAAAAAGAAAACTTACAAAAACAAAAACCCGGTATCTGTGTCAAATGATGATTTGACACCGCGTAAACACACCGCGGTAACTTCATCACGGCGCCCTTTGAATCCGAAGTAACTTTCGATTTTGCGCTTTTACTTGTGCAGCCAAAAGTACAATAGCAAAAATCTCCCAGAATGTTTGTCGGTGATCGTAACTTTTTATATTCGGGGTTAAAAATTAATGTTGTTTTCGTGTCATAAATGTTGTTGCTGATGGCAAAATATTTTATTCTCGATCGACCGTCCAGAAAACTTCCTTCTGCTCTTCCCAAAAACTTTGTACCACTATTTATTTACTTTTGCATCAATATTTGTTTCGCATAAAGCAAGCTAACAAAATCAGTTCCTTGCTTGGTCCGCATTTGTTAGCGTTAAAATAGAATTTTCGGTCCAATGCTTCTGTTTGAGGGGTATATTGTTTTTGGTCTCCCATCCAAACACTAACCCCGCCGAACAGGCATTAACTTCAGTGACCTTCGGCACTACACAGCTATCAGATGCTCAGCGGGCACGCTTAAACTTGTGGTGAAAAGAAGTTTATCAACATGTCTGCCCATAAGCCAATGTTTCTCACTTCCCATTTATTTTCTTCTATCTTTCTGGGTTCAGTACTTTGCTAGTAACCACATGTCTTCTCAGACTATTTACCCAAGACTTCTACCATGGCACTACAATGATAGACAATACCAAAACAATATCGTGCACTGTTAGAGCTACATATTACGCAAGGACAGATCTGTTTCGTCGTACGAACGTGTGAGGACCTGTGAGGCAAAGGGCCTCTTCTGGTATGACTTCTTAATGACCT
>NC_090884.1:66432069-66437069 GCF_036669925.1 Montipora capricornis
CGTATCATTTTTCGGGCAAATATTAATCTTTTTCGCATATCCGCGACAGTCAAAAGTCCTCTTTTTCTTGATTGTAAGTAATAATATCCTTTAGAATTTAGAAAGCGACATACTGTTCTCGCAGATACATCATTTCTAGAGATCCCGGCTTCTTGCATCACTTGTCTACAAGAGAAATTGCCATCCCTATCCCGAAGCTTTTTTATCGCCCTTGTCAATTGCCTCCCTTCCCTTTTACTTAACTTCGATGGACGTCCTCTTTTCATCAATCGCTGAATAGGATTTCCCTTTGCAGCCAAACCTTTGTATGTCCTGCCCATTCCCCGGAAATCCTCATTGGTCATTGTTCAAACGCTTGTAGCAGAAATGTGGCACATTTTAGCTACTTTACGTGGAGAAAACCCTGTAATGCGACATAAACAATACGCTCGTGCTCTTGTCACGCTATCGATGGCACTATGGAAAACCATATTTCAGATTACGACTCACTTCTGAACGAAATCTTAACATTTTCGCCTATTTTATCTCGGTAGGTATATACCAAAATAGATCAGAACACATTACATAAACTGCTAACAATGAAAACTTTACGCAACGGTACCCTATGTCATAAAGTGCACTGTAAAGTTGCCTCACTTATGACCCACCACAGTCGAAAGTCTGTCAGCACGTCCTACAGATAGTTTAAATTCCTTACAAATACAGTCTGTGACAAAATTCGTTGGAACAGTACACGAATATACAGATGTGAAGCTTTCGCGGGTCACTCCCCCCTCACAATGTTGTTTGTACGTGAATTTCTGAGTCCATTTTGTAAAACCAGATTGTGGGAGGGCAAGGCATTGCAAAGAGTTTCAACAAGTTTGCCCGGCGCTGTAATTTGAGCCACCTTAACTGTACGTAGTGTTGCGATGTAAGAAAAGAATGTCCGGTCCAGTTGTGGGATCATTTCCGGTCTAGGGGTCATTTAATGGCCGGGATCATTTGCAGGCCTTTACAGATCTAAATAGCGGTTAGCCAGTTTGCAGTTTTGGCGCGTGAACTCCTCAAACACGATTGGCTTTAAAACAATAAGCATTCCTGACATATTTCAGGTGTTCACAGTTTTACCGGTCGCACTGTAATGCTGTCTGTGAAAAGTTACAAAAGTTACAAAAGTTGTACTTTTCGGTGGAAATGGTTGAGTTCTCACGGCTTATTAACATGATGATTACCAGAGATCACAAGCAATTGGACTGGATACACGGTGGTGTATAGATTTAAAAACATTGGGGGAAAAAAATGGTCTCCATATTTTTGCCGAGATGTAGTGGGGAAGGTAAGCACTGGTAATCAAGGATCATCACTGTTGTTTTGTAACGAGCTATCTTAATACCTTCAAAAATCACGCGCTAGAAACCCTATGGTTGTAGTGGTTAGGTTTCTGCGATTACTAAACGTGCATAAGTTCTCTCTTCGGAGATCGCATTAGTATTAACTTTCCCATCTTATTTCATGTTATATGCCCTTATAACCCATGTTTCAATTTTTCTAATCGGTAGATTACCCAAGAAAATTTACCGTACTCCGTTGACTTTTTAAAGTAAAAGTTAAAAAAGGATTGCGCTGTACCTGCACTGTTCTTGCGGGAGGCCACGGGTTCGAACCCGGCCGCACCAACACCAACACCAAGAGAGAGGCGCGATGCTAACATATGCAAATGGGTCGGCTTTCAAGTCTTTTTCGAGTATTTAGGAGGACGATTAATTAAGGAAACTAGATTTGTTGTCTTAAAATCAGTGTTGATATGTTTCTGTGGACGAAAAAGAAAGCACACACTATTCGGCAAAAAAAAGGACACGGATTTAATAATAATCACTTTAATTTTATTGAAAAAGTCAAAATTATCCAGCTATGCAAAAGATCTCAGCGAATTGGGTAGACTTCAAGGCAAATCAGATCAGACGAACAAAGCAAAGCAGATCAATTCAAATGTTGGTGTTTGGTGAATGGGGGAAACCAGAGTAACCGGGCAAAAACCTCTCAGAGCACAGCGAAGAACTTAATTACGATTCTGGTGTATTGAACCCTGGCCATATTGGTGGTAAGCATGTGCTATCACCGCATGTACAGCGCGTCGCCCTGTACTGGGTGTTTTGATCTGGCTAGGTGACATTACGGAGCCGAGTTTAATTAAAATCTACGACGGCGACTTCCACGTAAACGTTACCTCAAACTGTAATTTTGCACAATCGTAAGTGTTTCGCTATTATCCTATCTCGTTCCCGTCGTACCTCGTAGTAATAGTATGCTAAAAATAAATTGGTAGGAGCGGTTTCAGATTAAAAATTAAGACACAGAAGCTCTCATTTTTATGCTCACGTTGTCGTCAAAACCTCAAATTTGGCGATTTCACGTTGTTTTTTGTGAAAAGTATACATACCGGCCGACTGCCAAAATATATGCGCAAATGCGTGCCGCACGTGCAGCATGATTATGTTCCTCTATTTACTCGCTGCAGACCATAACAAGTTTCTATTGTATATCACATGTAATTGAGATATACAAGCAAGCGTAAGCGAACAAACTGACAATACGTAACAGACGAATTCTTAAGGCCAGAACACATGAGGCGATAAGTCGCTGCGATACGTCGCGGGGACAAGTCCCCGCAACAATTCGCCTTGTGTGACATGGTTAATTTTATGAAAATCATTGTCACTGCGGAAAAATTTTGTCGCCTCGATTAGTCGCACGAATTCAAACCGGTTTGAATTCGTGCGACTAATCGCAGCGACGAAATTAGAGAAAGCAGCGTTGTCGCACCGTGTGTACACTTCCGGCAACAAGTAGCTGCGACAAAATATAATTGAACCAGTCAGAGAGCAACATATGGTCACCAATATTGAATTAGAAAACTAGTTCACATTCCCCCTCATAAGAGATCACTGCGTGTGCACCGAACAGGCGTCGTGTCGCTTCGACTTCTTTTGCAATAAGTACACACGGAGCAACTTGTCGCAGAGACCTGTCGCTTGCGCTGCGACTTGTCGCCTAGTGTATTCCGGCCTTTAAACCTTTGCATTATCAGAAATAACACACAAACAGCGGTGACAAACATCAGATATAAACGCATCATTTGTCTATCACCTTTATTGGTCTCATAAACAATATATATATACTAGTTATAGCTGTCGCTAAAGTGCCAACGAGCCAAGCTTGCGTGATCTGGCGGCTGCAAACATCACGCGGCGTACTCGTGCGGCACTCTCATTGGTTATCGCTACGGTCAACATTTCATCGCTTTGGTCTACATTACAGCTTTTGGTCTACATTACAATTAAATTTGAAGCGCTTCTGAGATTTCGTCCGCCTAAAAATCTTCTCGCGGCTCTATAAGCTGCCGCCTCGCCAGGCCTTCTGTCTTCAGAAGGCCTGACTCGTTGGCAATGAACAAATAGTAAATCGATAAGAATGAATAAAAGACCAAAAGGGATTGCGCGAACGGGAAAACTATCCCATGCGAGGCGCAACCCTGAAATCTAATTTAAAATATAAAAAGAAATCTAAAATTTAGTGGAATTACAATAAATCTAATTAATAACTAATAGTGCACAGTAAGGAAAAAGTGAAATCAGTCAAATAAAATTAAGAACGGTGGCAAGGGTAGTTACGTGAGAGGAACCATGTGCAGGGCATGTCAATATCATAAGTAGTGTCCAGTTAAGTAAAATAAGTGGCGAACTTAGACTAGAAAACTTGTCATAACAGGCTAGTTTGCAGATAAAATCCCAGGGTTTTACGTTTTTATTGAAAACAGAGGCCTGGAAAGTCGCGGTTTTACAGTTAGCAGGTTTTAGTACAAGGGTAGGATTCTTAGCGCGAGATCGGCCATGTGTGATTAATGTAACATATCGACCGATATTTGGGTCGGTATATCCGAAGATACAATTATAGAGAAAAACAAGATCTCTAAGTTCTCTGTCATAAGTTAGTGGTAGTAAAGCAAGAGTCAGCAGTCGTTGTTTTCCTTCGCGTGACTGATAACGCTTTGCATTTGGATGCGTTAAACTTTGATTCATGGTTCCAGGTGTTCAAACTTGTCAAATCCTGCTGGAGACTATCACAGTCTTTCGCTGCTAAAATTGTACGGTGCAGCTTGGTGCCATCAGCATACAAGGCGGTGCTGGTATGCTCGTGAATGGCATCAGGGAGGTCATTGATAAATATCACAAAGAGGAATGGGCCGACAAAACTATCCTGGGGTACACCAGAAGTGACCTGTAGACGCACAGAGGCTTTGCCGTCAATCACGACACTCTTTGATCTGTCCTTTAGGTAGTCAGAAAACCAATCTAACAATTGACCTGCAACACCGTACCATTTTAGCTTTCAATAAGAATGGTATGGTCAACTGTGTCGAAAGCCTTGGCAAAATCAAGGATCAAGGTACAGAACATCTGTCTGTTTGTTTTTGTCAAGTGCCACCCCAATTGAATGGAGTACGGGCAAAAGTTGCGAAGAGCACGAACGGGAGCGCATGAATCCTTGTTGTAAAGATGTACTTGACTGCGAGACATGGAAATAAAGCCTGTTACAAACGCAGCGTTCCATAACTTTACTCACGATTGGAAGTAGTGAGATTGGTCTGTAATTTTCAGCTGGCTCCGGAAGATCTTTCTTCTGAGTTGGACTAATATCATGCAGCAAACTTCCAGTCTGAAGGAGAAATAATTGAATAGGGCACAAAGTGGTTAAGTGGGATTTGACAACATGGCGGCCAGACGTGACGAATTGAGCTCCGGCTTAAAGGTCTTTGAACTGAGGGAAAAACTCGCCGAATTTGGTCTTTCTACTCAAGGCAACAAAGAAACACTCAGGGAACGTTTAGCCAGCTTTTTAGATGCTGAGGGAAACAAAGATCATGATATTTTTAGCGATGATCCGCCGAATGAAACTGAAATGACTAACTTCATCGCTTCTTCGACACAAGTCACTATTCCCGTTATTGATTCTGCTTC
>NC_090884.1:66442069-66452069 GCF_036669925.1 Montipora capricornis
TTCCGGGGTTGTCACGCATACCCAAATAAAGGAAAGGCTGGAAAGTAATTTCTAGCTTACCTCACATCTCGCCGATAAAATCACACTTATCCGGCGTCAGTCACGCTCAAACTCCGGCGATGCCCACACGGATAAATTTACTTCTCTTTGACCAAGTCTCAAGGTCCAGAGAGTATCCATTCCTGAGAAACAGGGAAAATTTTTCAAAATCCTTCGAGGCTCGCTTACAACGAATTTGGACACGTCTGGTCAACCGTTTACTTGGGACGTATACAAAACATGGACCGCAGGTCCATGGACCAACCCTGTGGACCCGGTCCATGGACTTGCAAAGTTACATGCAGAAAAATCTTTAGACGATAAAGGGGAGTGATCTTCACACTTTTCTGGACAATTTAAGCAATTGTTCCTTACTGACACCTGAAAAATTCAGGCAGCTTCAACGGGATTCGAACCCGTGCTATGCTGGTGCAACGCTCTACCGACTGAGCTTTGAAGCCACTCTTTTGGGAGCAGGTCAATTTGTTGGGCTCATCTGATCCGGTGGAGGACTATGAATGAAATGAACTTATATTTGAAAAGCGGGTTATAGACGGATCACTTTGGAGCCACCAAATAGATGATAAATGTGTCTATAACAGGATATCCCTTAAATCAGTAGCCCGTAACTAGGAGCGACCAACAGCCCTATATTCCTGTCACGGCGTTTTCACAGACCACGATTTATTTTTAGATTGAATTTCTCGCTAATGAGATTCCTGCAGGAGTCCGATTACCAAACCGGAATTGTCTTTGTCTTTTTTGCAGAAAAAGTAGTCTAAAAATAGATCGTACATGGGCTCATAGTCTTTAAAAATACTGTGACATAGGCTTAGTATGGGAGTTGATCGCTCCTAGTCATGGACTCCTGCTTAAATTCTCCAGATAAGTGCGAGGATCACTTCTCTCTTTCGTCTAAAGACTTTTCTGCTTGTAAACCGTGTTAAGTTTACAAAATGAGGGGTGGTCCACACGGGTAGTCCATGGACTGGGTCCATGAAAAGGTCCATGGACCGGGTCCACAGGGATGGTCCACGGACCTGGGGTCCATGTTTTACTTGAGCCTCGATACGGTGAGAGCAAGTAAGTGAACAGTTGACCAGCCGTGTCCAAATTCGTTGTAAACGAGCCTCTTTTCTCAGCAATGATTACTCGCTGGACCTTGACTGATACCGGAGAAGTGTGATTTTATCAGAGGAGATCTGAGGTAAGCTAGAAATTATTTCGAGCCTTTCCTTTATTTAGGTACGAGTGACAACCCGGGAATTTGAGAAGTCGCTTAAATCGCGTTCAGTCAGGCAAATAACCACACAAAAAGCGAGAAAGTCACCACGACAATAAAGTACGGCTTAATTATCGATAAATTATCCTTGTAAATATCTTTTCCAGTTTGTTATCGAGATTCCCGTACAAATCCTTATAATTTTGTACCCTTCGAGTCCTTGCCGCCAGTGATTAAATATTCCATGCAGCCTCGTGGGCTTGTGTTTGCCTTTGTCCGTAAACTTGATTTCCACTCTCAAAATTACTTCCAGAACCCAGATGCGAATAAACTTGTATTGTGCGTGGCTATTATTTGTGTTAAGCTTGTTATGCAAATTTTGACATAGAATATTAGATTACAAAGAGGTCGCTAAGAGGTGAAATCTTAAATGGGTTTACCCCTAACAAAGTAACAACAATCATCGACAATCATTCAGGTGACCCAGCGAAAGTCTACCATTTAAACATCGTTGTTGTCAATGACAACGGATTTCAAAACGTCATACTGCTTTTATTTCATTTGAAGGTCGGCAGAACCTAAAAGTCCTAAGGCCAAACGTAACGCTTCGTGAAAAAGATCATTCTTTTAATCTTCGCAGAGACTTTAATAGCCATTTTCACTATGAATCCTACGGTTGCCTAGTTGACCGGAGGTCCACGATTCTCGGACTGAAAAATTGGTACCAGCCAGAGCTCTCGATCGGTGACGCTGGTCAAGAGGATCGCAGCTCTGGGAACGATCAGATGCGGACGTTGCCCCGCACGCACAAATCTGTCACGCGTTCCCGGTTGTTTACAATTCATTTACTAAAAATTTAGTACAAAACAGTTGAATAATAATCAACTTATTATATGTTTTGTTGTGTAGTGTCGCTGAGATATACTCTACATGAAGACTGTTTCTTGTATCCTTTTCAATTCCAGAACAAAACGTCCACTACTGTCAGTATGCCGAATAAAGGAATTAAGGACTTAACCCAAATACGGGTCTCGGTAGGTAATGACATACGTGAAGCTTGCTATAAATTAATTACTGTAAGTTATTATTAAGCTAAAGTACAGAGTAATTTTTTCAAAAAAAAGATAGCGAACACATCCTCAAAATACAATGACCGCAGAGTAAAATAAAAATCTCGTAAAAATGCTTGTTTATCGCGGGAAAGCCCAAATTTGAAATACAGGAATAATTGAGTTAAAACAATATTTATGCGCTATATTATCTCACTGTTTAAGTATATACTAAAACGAGAGCAAAAACTGTGTTTGTATTTTATACAAACTATTTTATGAGAACTACCATATTTTTCTTTACGTTACACTTTTTTAATGAAAATTTCGCATTGGTTCCATTTCCTTTGCAAGTTTTCACGCGTCACAATTGTAAGCAAATTCGTGATGCCATTTATATAAATTGAATTTTAAAAATATTAATTATCTTTATCTCTTTTTTAAAAGTAAAGCAGACAGGACTGGTTCGTCCTTCTGGGCCTCATCAGTGCAGTGCTGATGTCTAGGATGGAGGTTAAGCTATAAAGCCACCCCAGATGTCCCACACATGTGGTACATCCAAGTCATGCCAGAGTGCTCAAGCTAGCGAGCTAGTGAGCGTGAGCAAGGGCTAGCGGCAATGACTCGTCCTAGGAGAGGGCTCAATTTGGACATGAAAGCAAAAGCTTTGTTATGCCAAAGAGCTATATCTATCTGCAGACAGTACTGTTTCGGCCTTCTGGGCCTCATCAGTGCAGTGCTGAAGTCTAGGATGGAGGTTAAGCTATAAATCCACCCCAGATGTCCCACGCATGTGGTACATCCAAGTCATGCCAGAGTGCTCAAACTAGCGAGCTAGTGAGCGTGCAAAAGCCTAATGAGCGTATATATGTACACCCGTTTTCAAAAACGTTGCAATTTCAAAGTATAAAAGGTTATACTTTGAAATCCAAGTCATCCAAGCCATGCCAGAGTGCTCAAACTAGCGAGCTAGTGAGCATGTGCAATTGCTAGCGGCAATGGCTCAACCTAGTAGAGTGCTCAATTTGAACATGAAAGCAAAAGCTTTGTAATGCCATAGAGCTATATCTAACTGCAGACAGTGATATCGTAAAACTTTATTCAAAAACCAAATAAAAACAATATTTACAAAATTACTCAAGAGAAGAGGCTACAGCTAAAAGAAAAATACAAGCTTATCAGCACAGACTTTACATACAGCTGGATGAACCCAGATAGAATTCTGAGAAAAGCGATGAAAGTCAACTTGGATCCTACGTTTAACATCAGCAATAATAAACTTAGCGATAGCTCTAGAGTCCTCCCCACCATTGTGAAAGGTAGCCTTATTACGAAATTTCCAAATATCGCACAGAATCGACTTGATGATGTACAAAAGCAGATGCAGGCACTTCCTTTCGGGCACCGGCAATTGTTAAAAAAACACGAAGGGGCAATTGGGGACAAAAAGAAACCAGACCAATTTAACCCTACGACAAGCCAAGAAACAATGATCAATGGTCTCTAGACGGGCGCATAAAGCAGAGCGAGGAGAGCGAATGTAGCCCCAGGTGTGAAGAGAATGTCGCACCTTAACGGCACGGAGGGTAATCAACCATGCAAGATCATTTTTATAGTTCTCAGTAAATGAATCGCGGATCAGACCCCAATGCCGAGAAAGGGAAAACTGAGAGGGGACGGAGCCTGATCAGAGGGCAGGGAAAATCGGGATGGTGCAGAAATTCGCTAGCAAAACCTTGTAAAAGGCGCGAGACGTGTAAGTAAACCCAGGAGGTAAATCAGTGGCCTGAAAGGAAGAAAGGACACTCGCATAAAAGGCAGTGGGGCGGGCAGCGCTTGGAGTTAGGTTATCACGCAGCCCGGCCCACTCCGGCCGCAAAGGAGCTAACACAGAGCCACAAAAATACTTAGCAAGGTAAAAACCCTTAGAACTAGAATCGGACACGGAAGTAACTAAAGCCGCAAGCCGCAAGGCGCGGCCCTGGCAAGAAAAATCCTTTAAACCCAAACCTCCACTATCAACAGAACAAATAAGCGATTTACGTGCTACAGTCTCCAATCGAGCGCGCCACAAAAAGGGCCATATCAGACTATTAAGTTTACTATAAACCCATTTAGGGGGTACTAATAGAGCAACTTAAGGACCTTCCCAATAAAGGATCGCGACTTCCATCTAGAAAGAGTTTTGTCAAGTTTGGACAAACGAGGGTCCCAATTATCGCCCTCAACGTCAACAGTACCGAAGAAAACGCCTAAAATCTTCATTTTCCTAACCCATGTGAGACCAAGTGGCTCGTCGAGGCGATCTTTCCAGGCACCAAGCCACATGGCCTCAGTCTTGGACAAATTAAGCTTCGCACCAGAGCCACGCTCGTAAACGCAATCGCGTCAAAAAGTGAGAAAAGGGTAGAATCGTTTTTAACAAAGGCCGTAGTATGGTCAGCATACTGGCCGACTTCAAACTGGACACCACCAGCCCCCGGCAAGAGAAAGCCTTCGATAGCGGAGAGGCAGGCTAAAACGTCAACGCAGAGAACATAAAGCATAGGGAACAGGGCGTCGCCCTGCCTGACCCCCCGCAGCAACGGAACAGGATCGGAAAGGAAATTGTTAACTAGGATACGCATATAAGCGCCGTTATACAAAGTGAAAATCCAGCTACAGAAGGAGGGCCCAAACCCGAAGTGTTCTAAAAGATTCATCAGAAAGGACCGATTAACGCGATCGAAGGCTTTCTCCTGGTCTAAAGAGACGAGAATACCTGTCTCGCCGGTTCTCTCAATAAAATCGAGTGTATCGCCAAGAAGAGCCAAATTAGAAGAAATAGATCTACCTGGAACAGAACACGTTTGATCAGGGTCTACAATAGACCCCAACACTTTTTTCAAACGGAGGGAAAGGGCTTTTGAACAAATCTTATAATCCACATTCAGTAACGAAATGGGACGCCAATTTTTTAGATTTCTACGATCATCTTTCTTATGAACAAGACGCGTAACACTCGATTTCATAGAGTCACACAGCTCACGATGGGCGAGAGACTCATTAAACATATCAACTAAAAGGGGCCCCAAGAGGGAGCAGAACGCAGAATAAAACTCAACAGTTAAGCCGTCAGAACCGGGCGTTTTGTTCCTATTAGAGAGGCGAAGGGCCTCGGTCGCCTCTTTCAAAGAAAGAAGACCCTCGCATGATTCGCGCTCAGCATCCGATAACCGGCGGGTAACGTGCTCAAACAAATGAGATTGGGCTACAGGGTCAATTGGCTCTTCAGAAAATAGGGACGAATAAAAACTCTCGTGAGCTTGAGTCATGTCAGGGAGGGAAAAAACCTCTTGTCCCTCAGAATCAAAGACAGGAGACGGAGCCTTTCTCGTGTGTCTCATTTTCAAGACCGAGAAAGAAACCAGAGGGAGACTCCCCCTCTTCTGCCCACTTAACCCTGCTGCGAATCTTAGAACCCTCGAGCTCGGAATCTAAAAGCGACCGCAGAGCAGTCTCTGAAGTCAGAATTTCAGGACTAGCAGAAACATCGCCCGAAGCCAAACGATTCTTCAGGACAATCAAGCCATTGGTTAGAAAAACCTTGTGGGACGAGAGTAAACGATGTTTACGACGTGAAAGGCGATCGCAGTGAGCTTAATGTCAGATTTTAAAGACTCCCAAACATCGCGCTGAGAAGCAAAGCAATGCCGAAAGGCCAGAAACTGCTCAATTAAATCCGAAATCTCTAAACAAAAGGATTCGTGATCGAGGAGAGAATTGTTAAACTTCCAAACTCCCGGGCCTCGCAGGGGGAGAGCCGCAATATCATAGTCTACAATAACAAAGTCATGATCTGAGAAAACGCATAGGAGAATATCGCACCTAGTGACTTGATTACACAGAAACCGCGGGACCAAAAAGGTATCCAGTCTGCTGGCAATTGAATGGTCTGGGCTGAACCAGGTGAACTGCCTGTCTCGGGGATGCAAAAGACGCCAAGCGTCACGGAGGTTACAGCGAGATTTTAGGTCCGAGAAGCCGGAGTCAAGGGAAACCGACCTACCCAATTTGTCAAGCGCCGAGTCAAAACAATTCATATCCCCCCCCCCCCCCCCCCAATCAGGAGCCGGGAGTTTGGAAGAAAAAAGGACGGGACCGACTGAAAGAAAATCTTTCTCTCAGCCGGAATCGTCGGCACATAAAGGTTAACTAGATTACGATTGAAATCGTCAAACTTAACAAGTAAGCTGAGAATGCGCCCACTTTGATCCTTCTGCCAAACAGAAACATTATTACGAAAAACATCAGAACACAAGATACCTACCCCCTCTCTCCTCCCGACAGCAGGGGCCCAGAAGCTGGGGCCCGGCCACGAAGATGAGAAGGAGCGTAGAACAGCGTCATTCGAAATCATAGTTTCTTGAATGAAACAAAAGTCTAGGCGTGACGCACGAAAGAAATCAGAGACCAGCGAAAACTTACGTTGACTTAAACCCCTAACATTTATCGTAGCACACTTTAAGAAGGCTAAACTAAGTGGGGGCATCCTCACTTACTACAGACAGAAGAGACGACTTGCCCAAAGCAGCGCGCCATGTCGAGGTCTCTTCCTTCGGTGAGAGGGCCGCTCAGAAACAGGAGCCACATTATCAGGCACAGCGGCGGAATTCATCAGTTCAGTTGTGGCAATACTCTCAGGCTCAGACTCGTCACTCTCAACACTCGTATCGGTCAGGGAAGAAACGGGAAATTCCTGCACTCCGGGAACTTGAACATCAGGGGCATCCTTGATGAGGCCTTGAGAAGTTAAAAGGTCAGGCGCAGGCTCAGAAGAAAGGGCCGAGGCCAAGGGCTGGTCAAATTCAGCTTCCAGGGAATCGTCCTCAGACCCTGTCGAATCTTCCTCTGCATTCTCCACTGGGGGGCTATCATGATCCACGTCACCTGAATCAGCATTCTCAGCATCTAGAGTAGTGGGGGGCACATCCACGGGAAGGGGGTCAGCAGCAGGCTGGCTCGGGGGCTCAGCATCAACGGCATCACGATGCGAAAGCGGGCGGCGATACCAAGAGTGGCGGCAGTCAATGGCCATGTGGCCAGGTTCTTTACAAATACAGCATCGAACCCCAGCAGGACAATCACGGGCATGATGGCCAATCACTTCACAGTTAAAGCAGAGCATCTGACGACACTCTTGGGCCAAATGACCTGGCTCGTTGCATCTTCTACAGGTCTTCACCTGGCCTTCGTACTGGACACGAAGAAGGTACTTACCAAAACGAAGGTATGACGGGATGGGGTCATCGATACACATGCGAAGAGTACAGATATCATTCTGGACCTGGAGGAAGCCCTGGACGGAGGAGCGACGCTGGGGGTAAACAGTGCCATACTTCGACAAACGGAAGGTCAAGGCCGAGAACTCAAAAGGAGCGTCGTACACAACAACATAAGACAAGGCTCTGCCTGCAAGATGAGCTGCATGAGGCTGGTTTCCAACAAAGAAAGACGACTGCTGCAGAAATTTGTTTCGGATCTCCTCTTTCGTGAAGGCGAGGACCACTGACCCATTCTGGGATCTCTGAAGACAACGGACTGACGTTGGAGGAAAGCCATCTCTCACCAAGCTATCAAAGATTTGCTTAGTCGTAACTGAGCCGCCAGGGAGTGTGAAGTATGCAGAAGCAGGACGATCAGGCATGACATTCAAAACATCAAAATGCTCTCTTTCAAAAGAAGACAGATAAGACCTGCGACGCGGAGCTACACTGGAAACTTTTGGACGAGAATCAACAGCACCAAGAGTGACTCTATCAGCATAAGAGCCACCAGGACTGGTATCCATGTGGGATGGCGAATTAGATTGGCCAGCTCCAGAAACAGAGATTCTCAACAATATCAGACCACAGAGGGGATACAAGCGTAGGCTGAGACATACCGAAAACAATTTAGGGTAGGACCCACGCCGTTCCCTCCCGGCAGGTACTTAGGACAGGGTCCAACAAAAAAAGAAAAAGCCAGTTAGTTTACCACAAATCTGGTATGAAACGTGCTATGATGGGCTTCTGGGCCTCATCAGTGCAATACTGATGTCTAGGATGGAGGTTAAGCTATAAAGCCACCCCAGATGTCCCACACATGTGGTATATCCAAGCCATGCCAGAGTGCTCAAACTAGCGAGCTAGTGAGCGTGCAAAAGCCTAATGAGCGTATATATGTACACCCGTTTTCATAAACGTTGCAATTTCAAAGTATAAAAAGTTAAGTATATAAGTATATAAGTATATATATATTGAAAGTTACTGGAAACTCAACACTGGATAACTTCTGGGGAAAACTGTAATTGCCCTGAGCGGGATTTGAACCCACGTCCCCTGATCACTAGTTGGGTGTGATGACCTCTACGCTATCACGATCACCACACTATCACTATCACTATCCTGGGGGTGATACGTTTTTGGCTCAAGGGATCTACTTAACTGACTCTTTACATTAATTACCCTTGTACTCCTCTGAATCACATATTGATCCAGGGTTATCACATAGAAAAACTGGCCTTTAGGGAGTCCCACGTAAATGCCACTGTTACGAGTTCGAATGTTTTGAGGAAAGGTAGTTTACAAACTAAACTGAACGCAGGGTTGTCGGAACAACAACAAGAAGTTTTATTCCAAAATGAACGTAGTTTCCACGAAGTAAAACTCTTAACAACACGTACTTGCCAAACTTACACTGCCACTGCCAACTTGAATAAACACTGCTTCTGTCACACTTGACTAAACACGGCTAACGCCAACTCTCTTCGCTTGTGAAAAACTAGTTTTAAAAAACTCCGCTTGGACTCGTCTACTTATATACTCTCACAATAAGCTTCTAGAACTTTCTAAAATAGCAATTAATCTAATTATCGAAAGATTACAAAATACACCGATTTAGAAACGCTTACGCACGAACCTAAAAATAAACAAACTACTTTCTTGCTGCAGTTGGGCAATTAATTGCTTTGTGTCCACGGGCACTACACTTGTAACACTGGAGAGCTGTTGAATCACTCTGTACGTTCTTTGTTTCTTCCGCCCTGGACTGTACTAACGGCTTCTTGGTCGCAGAGCTAAACAAGTGCTTTCCATGAGCTTCCAAGTATTGATCGGCGATTTTCGCTATCTGGTCAAGCGTTTCCGGGGCTCTTTCACGAAGGTGAATAGCTAACTCTTTTGGACAAGAGTCAATAAACTGTTCTTCCACAATTAGATCTTTCAGGCCTTCAAAAGAACGTTCAGTATGCGACAATTCCAACCAACGCAACAAGTATCTCTCCAGTCGCACTATAAACTGTTCTGGGCTCTCAACAACTTCCGGCTTTGATGCTCTAAATTTACGGCGATATCCATCCTCCGTAAGGTCATATCTCTTCATCAATGCTAGCTTTACTCGGTCATAATCTTGGGCTGCTTCCTCGGATAACCACGAATAAGCCTCTAGCGCACGTCCAGACAAAAGAGCACTAAGTTTCGAAGCCCATCCTGTCTTCTCCCATTTAGCTGTCGCTGCAAATCTCTCAAATCTTTGTACATAAGCATCCAAGTCGTCCTTGCCATCGATAAATGAGGGGAGCGTGGGTGTCTTTGCCCTAACCTCTCTCACTCCAGGACACCCGTCAACATTCTAAAACAGCCAAACGTGCAATCTCCAGCTCATGTTCTCT
>NC_090884.1:66462069-66464569 GCF_036669925.1 Montipora capricornis
AGTCATCAATAAAGAAGGATGGATGTTGCAATAATTGTGGCGAGGAGACCCCAAGAAACCACCGGGCTTATAAGAGCGGTCTCTTCATATGCCTATCATTAATCTAAATAATCAATGCTTGTGCAGCATAACTAACTCGGGACGCTTTCCATTTGACAGAACTGACCGGTCAGACCAGGCACTTGGAAGGACTAACTCTACAACGCCTTCAAATTAAGACACTTCGAGGATGATATATACTCCTCCAGAAGAATGAGAGGGGTTATCATGCAAAGCGTCCTTCAAATTGTGCATTTTCTCAGCTGTTTTCTTTGCAAGCTTATGGGTCTGGCCGGCCAGTACTAGTTCTTACAAAAGGAAAGCGCCCTCAGTTTTTTTTTTTAATAAACCCTAACATATTTTCTTAAAGTTCTGATAACTAGATGAATTAATAATTGATCCAGGAAGAGAGTTCTGGATTCTTTTACCTTGATAAAGAATTGTAAATTGTTTGATTTGAGTGCAACAAAAATGTGGCTGATAATTGTTAGCTATTCTAGTGCCGTAATTGTGCACTTGGCGGCTTGTTTCAAATAAATTAAAAAACACCAAAGGCAATAACTGATTGTGATAATAAAACATGAACTTAGGAATTTGAAATGAGTATATTTGAAAAATGTCCATGATGCCGAGTTTCGGAAATAATACTCTAGTAGGAAGGAGAGGTCCCAGTGCACCCGCGTGATATACTCGGGTAATTTATATATTTGGCATCCTTAGAGCGGGGTGAAAACGAATTTTGATGTTCCCAAGCCAAACTCTGGAGCAAACTCCGTTTAAGGAGTTTTTTTGGTTTTAAGTAAAAAAACCACAGGGTCACAGTACCCGAGTCTGGATTTTTTTTTTAACTTGATATCTCCTCTGAAATTATCTAGAACTCCCCAAAAACAGCCATACACAAAGATGTTAGTGTGCTTTAAAGCTTTTTTTATTTGCATGACCAGCAATTAAGATTAGATTCATTTGCAAACATGCCATATTTACGAAGCTTGTTTCAGACGGTCGATCACTGACTAAATGCATTTGTATGGTCACCCCTGTTAGGACTTTTCTAGATCGGATTGTAATGAAAAAGTGTTCAGAGTAAAATAAATATCGACATTGAACTTTCCTGTGGTTATTTGTTGTGGAAGAGGTCTAGTACCTACCCATCATGCATCGCAGGACCATCAAGGTCCTCCATTTTGAATTTCGAATCGAGCTGGTTGCTTCTCTATCTTGTTTAAGTGAAATAGTCTGCAAGAAAAACTAACTGCAAATTGCTCTGACGGACATTTTCCTGCATGTCATGCATGTGTAGAGTTGCACTAAGCAAACGTTTATGCCACACACTAAGAAAGGACTGAGCATGTTGTTGCCCTTTCATAATTTCTCTTCTTTTGAGTCTAATCTGATGACAGGGCAATTTCTTTTTTGGTTTACGTTTGAACCAAATGGTATCGTAAAAGCCGGGAGTTACGGTGTAGCACTTTTATTTCGAGGGGTTTAATTTTCGGGGATTTTGCGGATAGTACATGATCCGCAAACATAATTTCCCACAGAAAAAAAAATATATTAAAACCGTCAAAATCTACTCCCGTTAACATAACTAAAAATGGCTTTTAATCCACATACAGTTGGGTCAAAAAGGAAATTTTTTGCCCAGAGGAAATAAATGGATTTATGCTGAGTGTGACATACTTAGTTATTTCCCATGCAGCAGTTTGGGAATTTCTGTCATCCGGGGTTTTCTGGAGATCATTCACCAATTGTGCAAGCTAGGCGGAGGCTGATTCAACAGAGTCAAATCAATTTTCCCTCCCCACCTTCCCTATTTTTGCTTTCTTGTGGATGGCGTGTGTCCCCTCACCTTTGCTGAGATCATGTAGGTATGTATGTATACGTACCTTTACCCAGTTGTGGGGACTTGTGTTCCAAATCTACATTGTGTGGACCTGGTGTTCCTTGAGACATTACCAAATAATATGTATAGCATTTGAGTGTACTCGGATAGAGTATGCTATGCACTCCAAAAAAAATTACAAAATCCCACATCTACGCTGTGGGGACAGTTTTTACACACATTGTGGGGACCAAAACTTACACTTCTTTGGAATTGTGGGGACATTAGGTGAAACTCTTACATTGTGGGGACTTTAGCCTTTAAGGTGCTCCACCTGTTCTTGTCTCATTATATTGCTACATTAACATACTTCATTGAGCACTTGCATTACACTGGTGAGTAAAAACAAAGTCATCACTTAAGTATGCTATAACTGAAACCCATCAATATTTCGTATGAAATAAACTTACAATGATTGATTTTCAACATGAATTAATGAGACCCTTGTAACGGATGACAGGGAGCCACTGAAAATCGACAACCGTTTTCCGACTAACTATTACAGCCCCTTCCGTAACAAATTCACCTGAAACAATGTTTGGTTCCTGGCAAAGCTACAACTTTCTAGATTTACGTTGT
>NC_090884.1:66469569-66484569 GCF_036669925.1 Montipora capricornis
TCAGCGTCAAAACGCAATCTTTTGTGAGAACTACCTTCGGAGGAGGTTGGAGTGATTTTGGAAGAATACCTTTCTCAATTCGTCAAAAATTGGTAATCTTGCCGAAAACGATCGATTTAGTCTCAAAACGTAACATTTTTTCTCAACACTGCTTTTTGGAAGCATCTTCAGGAGTTTTCAAGTAAAAGTCTCCAAAAGATCCTCACTCGATAAAAATGCCACGGACATTAGAGACTTGCGAGAAACGTCCGTTTCATCGTCAAAACTCACTTTTTGTGAAAATTGACGTTTGGAAGCAATTTGAGGAATTTGGAGCAAGAGCCTCAAGAGCTTTCTTATTCCTTCGAAATTGGTCAGAGTTGGGAAATTTGTAAACAGCGCTCTCTTAAGCCTAAAAGCCCACCTTATTGTAAAAATTGCCATTTGCCAACGTTTTTAGCTGTCTTGGAAGGAAAACTCCAAAAAGATCGGTATTGAGTCAAAATTGCAATGAGAAGACCAACTTGTCAAAAACGTTACTTGCATGCAGCCTCAATACCTAACGTTTTGTCAAAAAAAATCCTCTTTGGGTAGAAATAACTAAAGGGATGAAAAAACTCCGAAAACAATCTTACGTTTGAACCTGAAAACTCGACTTTACGTTTGTGGAAACTACCATTTAATAAGGTCTGAGTATGTTTTGAGCGAAAACCTCATAAATTCGTCATTTTTTTGTCGAAATCAAACCAAGTTGCGAAACCTATGAAAAACGTCTGTTTGAGCCTAAAAACACAACTTTCTCTAAAAACAGTCATTTGAAAGCCTTTTGAGCAGTTTGAGAGCAATAGCCTAACAAAAGATCCCATTGCATTAAAATGAGGTGAGGTGGAGAACTTGTCGAAACCGTTCTTTCACCCTCAAAACACATTTTTCTCATTGGAGGTGTTTTGAGAATTGATGGAGACAAAAGCTCAAAAAGGTTCCTCATTCGACAAATATTGCACTGGCATGGCAAACTTGCAAAATACGTTGTGTTCAGCCTCAAAATACGCGTTCATTGTGAAAACTGCCATCTTGCAACATTTTAACCCGTCTTCGACCGAAAACATCGGCAAAACGTTTCTCGTTCACCCAATAACGAAGAGACAAGGGAAACTTGTGAAAAACATCTGTTTCACCGTCAAAACACAATTTTTTCTGAGAACTGCCATTTGGAGGAAGTTGGAGTTATTTTGATAGAATAGCTTTCTCAATCGGTCAAAATTGCACTGACATGATAATCTTGTCGAAAACGATCGATTTAGCCTCAAAACGTAACTTGTTTCTCAAAACTGCCCTTTGGAAGTATTTTCAGGAGTTTTCAAGTAAGAGTCTCCAAAGGGTCCCCACTCGGTAAAAATGCCACGGACATTAGATACTTTCGAGAAACGTCCGTTTCATTGTCAAAACTCACTTTCTGTGAAAATTGACATTGGAAGCAATTTGAGGACTTTAGAGCAAGAGCCTCAAGAGCTTTCTTATTCCTTCGAAATTGCTGAGAGTTGGGAAATTTGTAAACAGCGCTCTCTTAAGCCTAAAAGCCCACCTTATTGTAAGAATTGCCATTTGCCAACGTTTTTAGCTGTCTTGGAAGGAACACTCCAAAAAGATCGGTGTTGAGTCAAAATTGGAATGAGACGAGCAACTTGTCAAAAACGTTACTTGCATGCAGCCTCAATACCTAACGTTTTGTCAAAAAACTTCCTCTTTGGGTAGAAATAACTCAAGAGATGAAAAAACTCCGAAAACAATCTTACGTTTGAACGTGAAAACTCGACTTTACGTTTGTGGAAACTGCCATTTAATAAGGTCTGAGTATGTTTTGAGCGAAAACCTCGAAAATTCCTCATTTTTTTGTCGAAATCAAACCAAGTTGCGAAACCTATGAAAAACGTCTGTTTGAGCCTAAAAGCACAACTTTCTCTAAAAACAGTCATTTGAAAGCCTTTTGAGCAGTTTGAGAGCAATAGCCTAACAAAAGATCCCATTGCATTAAAATGAGGTGAGGTGGAGAACTTGTCGAAACCGTTCTTTCACCTTCAAAACACATTTTTCTTATTGGGGGCGTTTTGAGAATTGATGGAGACAAAACTTCAAAAAGATTCCTCATTCGACAAATATTGCACTGACATGGCAAACTTGTAAAAGACGTTATGTTCAGCCTCAAAATACAACTGTTTGTGAAATTAAAACTTCCATTTTGCAGCATTTTGAGGAGTCTTCGACCAAAAACCTCGGCAAAACGTTTCTCGTGCATCCAATAATGAAAAGAGAAGGGAAACGTCTCACCGACAAAACACATTTTTTTCTGAGAACTGCCATTTGGAGGAGGTTGGAGTGATTTTGGAAGAATACCTTTCTCAATCGGTCAAAATTGCACTGACATGGTAATCTTGTCGAAAACGATCGATTTAGCCTCAAAACGTAACTTGTTTCTCAAAACTGCCCTTTGGAAGTATTTTCAGGAGTTTTCAAGTAAGACTCTCCAAAAGGTCCCCACTCGGTAAATATGACACGGACATTAGATACTTTCGAGAAACGTCCGTTTCATCGTCAAAACTCACTTTTAGTGAAAATTGACATTCGAAGCAATTTGAGGACTTTAGAGCAAGAGCCTCAAGAGCTTTCTTATTCCTTCGAAATTGCTCAGAGTTGGGAAAAAAAAATTGTAAACAGCGCTCTCTTAAGCCTAAAAAGCCACCTTGTTGTAAAAATTGCCATTTGCCAACGTTTTTACCTGTCTTGGAAGGAAAACTCCAAAAAGATCGGTATTGAGTCAAAATTGCAATGAGAAGAGCAACTTGTCAAAGATTGTACTTGCAGCCTCAATACCTAACGTTTTGTCAAAAAACTTCCTCTTTGGGTAGAAATAACTCAAGAGATGAAAAAACTTGAAAAACAATCCTACGTTTGACCCTGAAAACTCGACTTTACGTTTGTGGAAACTGCCATTTAATAAGGTCTGAGTATGTTTTGAGTGCAAACCTCATAAATTCGTCATTTCTTTGTCGAAATCAAACCAAGTTGCGAAACCTATGAAAAACGTCTGTTTGAGCCTAAAAGCACAACTTTCTCTAAAAACAGTCATTTGAAAGCCTTTTGAGCAGTTTGAGAGCAATAGCCTAACAAAAGATCCCATTGCATTAAAATGAGGTGAGGTGGAGAACTTGTCGAAACCGTTCTTTCACCCTCAAAACACATTTTTCTCATTGGAGGCGTTTTGAGAATTGATGGATACAAAAACCCAAAAAGGTTCCTCATTCGACAAATATTGCACTGGCATGGCAAACTTGCAAAAATACGTTGTGTTCAGCCTCAAAATACCACTCATTGTGAAAACTGCCATTTTGCAACATTTTGAGCCGTCTTCGACCGAAAACCTCGGCAAAACGTTTCTCGTTCACCCAATAACGAAAAGGCAAGGGAAACTTGTGAAAAACGTTTGTTTCACCGTCAAAACGCATTTTTTTCTGAGAACCGCCATTTGGAGGAGGTTGGAGCGATTTTGGAAGAATACCTTTCTCAATCGGTCAAAATTGCACTGACATGATAATCTTGTCGAAAGCGATCGATTTAGCCTCAAAACGTAACTTGTTTCTCAAAGCTGCTCTTTGGAAGCATTTTCAGGAGTTTTCAAGGAAGAGTCTTCAAAAGGTCCCCACTCGGTAAAAATGCCACGGACATTAGATACTTGTGAGAAACGTCCGTTTCATCGTCAAAACTCACTTTTTGTGAAAATTGACATCGGAAGCAATTTGAGGACTTTAGAGAAAGGGCCTCAAAAGCTCTCTTTTCCTTCGAAATTGCTCAGAGTTGGGAAATTTGTAAACAGCGCTCTCTTAAGCCTAAAAGCCCACCTTACTGTAAAAATTGCCATTTGCCAACATTTTTGGCTGTCTTGGAAGGAAAACTCCAAAAAGATCGGTATTGAGTCAAAACTGCAATGAGAAGACCAACTTGTCAAAAACGTTACTTGCATGCAGCCTCAATACCTAACGTTTTGTCAAAAAACTTCCTCTTTGGGTAGAAATTACTCAGGAGATGAGAAAACTCGAAAAACAATCCTACGTTTGAACGTGAAAACTCGACTTTACGTTTGTGAAAACTGCCATTTAATAAGGTCTGAGTATGCTTTGACCGAAAACCTCGAAAATTCCTCATTTTTTTGTCGAAATCAAACCAAGTTGCGAAACCTATGAAAAACGTCTGTCTGAGCCTAAAAACACAACTTTCTCTAAAAACAGTCATTTGAAAGCCTTTTGAGCAGTTTGAGAGCAATAGCCTAACAAAAGATCCCATTGCATTAAAATGAGGTGAGGTGGAGAACTTGTCGAAACCGTTCTTTCACCCTCAAAACACATTTTTCTCATTGGAGGCGTTTTGAGAATTGATGGATACAAAAACCCAAAAAGGTTCCTCATTCGAAAAATATTGCACTGACATGGCAAACTTGCAAAAATACGTTGTGTTCAGCCTCAAGATACCACTCCTTGTGAAAACTGCCATTTTGCAACATTTTGAGCCGTCTTCGACCAAAAACATTGGCAAAACGTTTTTCGTTCACCCAATAACGAAAAGACAAGGGAAACTTGTGAAAAACATTTGTTTCACCGTCAAAACACAATTTTTTCTGAGAACTGCCATTTGGAGGAAGTTGGAGTTATTTTGTAAGAATACCTTTCTCAATCGGTCAAAATTGCACTGACATGGTAATCTTGTCGGAAACGATCGATTTAGCCTCAAAACGTAACTTGTTTCTCAAAGCTGCTCTTTGGAAGCATTTTCAGGAGTTTTCAAGGAAGAGTCTTCAAAAGGTCCCCACTCGGTAAAAATGCCACGGACATTCGATACTTGTGAGAAACGTCCGTTTCATCGTCAAAACTCACTTTTTGTGAAAATTGACATCGGAAGCAATTTGAGGACTTTAGAGAAAGGGCCTCAAAAGCTCTCTTTTCCTTCGAAATTGCTCAGAGTTGGGAAATTTGTAAACAGCGCTCTCTTAAGCCTAAAAGCCCACCTTACTGTAAAAATTGCCATTTGCCAACATTTTTGGCTGTCTTGGAAGGAAAACTCCAAAAAGATCGGTATTGAGTCAAAACTGCAATGAGAAGACCAACTTGTCAAAAACGTTACTTGCATGCAGCCTCAATACCTAACGTTTTGTCAAAAAACTTCCTCTTTGGGTAGAAATTACTCAGGAGATGAGAAAACTCGAAAAACAATCCTACGTTTGACCCCGAAAACTCGACTTTACGTTTGTGGAAACTGCCATTTAATAAGGTCTGAGTATGTTTTGAGTGCAAACCTCATAAATTCGTCATTTTTTTGTCGAAATCAAACCAAGTTGCGAAACCTATGAAAAACGTCTGTCTGAGCCTAAAAGCACAACTTTCTCTAAAAACAGTCATTTGAAAGCCTTTTGAGCAGTTTGAGAGCAATAGCCTAACAAAAGATCCCATTGCATTAAAATGAGGTGAGGTGGAGAACTTGTCGAAACCGTTCTTTCACCCTCAAAACACATTTTTCTCATTGGAGGCGTTTTGAGAATTGATGGATACAAAAACTCAAAAAGGTTCCTCATTCGACAAATATTGCACTGGCATGGCAAACTTGCAAAATACGTTGTGTTCAGCCTCAAAATACGTGCTCATTGTGAAAACTGCCATTTTGCAACATTTTAACCCGTCCTCGACCGAAAACATGTGAATCCATTAGTAGGGCTCACGCTCACATGATTCATATGGGGTAGAAACCTAGCACTTCACGTACACTCTAATCGGTTAAGTCTGTCCATTTACGTATAGCACGTTAGATTATTTTGGTCTCTTCCACATTATGGAAGGGCGACGTGAGCTCTATTTACATGTACTTGCCTGTCATCACGGTTAATCCATGTAGAGACAGCAGTTTCACTCATGACCGATTCCTTTCAGAATTCATTTCGGCGGTTCGGTGGACTTCGTTGGCCAGTGAGGCAGTTAAGATCCGACCAAGTGTTAAATTTCGTTGGAGCCCGTAACGAGCTTGCTTTAGCTCTCACCGCGGTGGATTACATTGTGATTACCAGAGAATTGGTGAAGAATGCCTGCGACTGGATCCAGATGAAAATTAATGTCCCAATGGCAAGCTACATTAAGTGGCGCTTGGGAAAGACAAATCCGAAGTGTTTAGAAGTATCCTCGGTCCCTTGCTAGAGAATCATTGAAGACAATTGGACGATGAATCCCTCAGAACCTTCATGGTAGATAGAGAGGCTGAAGCCATAGTCAACAGCCGTCCACTTTCGACGGATGACCTCACATCCAAGGAAACCACTGACCCTCTAATACCAAACCATCTCCTTACACAAAAGTCGCAAAGGGGTCCTTCCACCTTCTAGAGTCTTTCAGCGAGCAGACCTATATTCGAGGAAAAGGTGACGTCGCCTTCAACATCTCGCGAATTAATTTTGGCAAAGATGGAGAAAGAGCTACTTGTGTTCCCTACAGAGCCGTCAGAAGTGGTTCAGACCACACAAGAATCTCCAAGTAAACGACGTCGTCATTTTCAAGGACGGAGTTCTCCCAAGAAATTGCTAGAAACTAGCTAGAGTGGAGGAAACTTACCCTGGTTCTGATTCTTCACAATAGTGGCCGACCTACAAAGCCAGTGGTCTATTTGGAAAGGCCTGTCCATAAGCTGATTTTCCTGATCCCCCAAGACTGAGGAAAACTGGGAAATCCTCATCGAGAAACCAGGCAAGCAAGGCTTGCAGTGCAGAGAGATACAGTACAATAATTCTTTTGACAGAACTCATGCTAATCGTTGATTGTTCCGCTTTGTTACTTATAAATTACGATTACAATTTAGGGGAGCGATGTAAAGGATTGCGTCACAATGTTTCCGTTTTTTGTCATTGTCGTGATTTCCGCTCCAAAGTCGAATAATAAAAAGGATAATTCGGGGAAGGGCGTGCAGACATTAAAGACCATAAGATAGGATTTCCCTCACTGATAGAACATTAGTCCTTAACCGGAGGAAAGAGGAATATTTCATTGTTGTAAGTAGCTTATCATCAATAAATTCTCATTAGTTCCATGATTTCGTGTAAGTCTATGTTATATTCGTGTTGCTAAATTTTCTTGTGTCGATTTCACAAGAGTTCAATTATTCCTTTAATCTTTTGTAATAGTCGCACGCTCCGAATTGTTTTTTCAGTTTTTTATGTCGTTTCAAGCCCAATAAAGAATTTAAACCTATCCCAAGAGTAGTGCTTGAGATGTTAGTGAACACTCCTCAGCGTCGATATAAAGAAAAGAAACGAAGATAAATGCAAATCCCTCACACTGGCGGCGGCGTTTTGAACATTGTTGGAGACAAAACATCAAAAAGCCTCCTCATTCGACAAAAATTGCATTGGCATGGCAAAATTGCAAAATGCGTTACGTTCAGCCTCAAAATACAACTTTTTGTGAAAACTACCAATTTGCAGCATTTTAAGGAAACCTCGGCAAAACGTTTCTCGTCCACCCAATAATGAAAAGAGAACGGAAACTTGTCAAGAACGCTTGTTTCAGCGTCAAAACGCAATCTTTTGTGAGAAATGCCATTTGGAGGAGGTTGGACTGATTTTGGCAGAATATCTTCTTCAATTCGTAGAAAATTGAACTGACATGGTATTCTTTCGAAAACGATTGCTTTACCCTCAAAACGTTACGATTTTGTTATTAACTAGTCACCCGTTCCTCGCTCTAGTTTTTTAAAATTCAGTGTAACAGTTTTAACCGTCACTTCTGATGATGTATGCTGCAACATACGAAACGTCAAGTATAAAATGAAAATGTTTGTAACCACTGTTTGTTTTCTTTTCCTGTTGAAATTGAAATGGCCAAAGGACAAAAGTATTTAAAAAGCTTTCTTATTCCTTCGAAATTGCTCAGAGTTAAGAAATTTGGAAACAGCACACTCTTGAGCCTAAAAGCCCACCTTATTATAAAAATTGCCATTTGCCATTTTGCCAACATTTTTAGCTGTCTTGGCAAGAAAACGCCAAAAAGATCGGTATTGAGTCAAACTTTCAATGAGAAGAGCAACTTGTCAAAAATGGTACTTGCAGCCTAAATACACAACGTTTTGTCTAAAAAACTTTCTCTTTGGGTAGAAATAACACAAGAGATGGGAAACTCGAATACAAACCTTCGTTCGAACCTGAAAACTCGACTTTACATTTGTGGAAACTGCCATTTAACAAGTTCTGAGTATATTTTGAGGAAAAACCTCGAAAATTCCTCATTTGGTCCAAATCAAACCAAGTTGCGAAAGCTATGAAAAACGTCAGCTTGAGCCTCAGAACGCACCTTTCTTGGAAAACAGTCACTTAGAAGCCTTTTGAGCAGTTTTGGAGCAAACGCCTAACAAAGGACCTCATTGTGTTAAAATGAGGTGAGGTGGAAAACATGTCGAGAACCTTCCTTTCACCCTCAAAACACAAATTTTTCTCGTTGGCTGCGTTTTGAGAATTGTTGGAGACAAAACCTCAAAAAGGTTCCTCCTTCGACAAAAATTGCACTGACATGGCAAACTTGTAAAAGACGTTATGTTCAGCCTCAAAATACAACTGCTTGTGAAATTAAAACTTCCATTTTGCAGCATTTTGAGCAGTCTTCGACCAAAAACCTCGGCAAAACGTTTCTCGTGCATCCAATAATGAAAAGAGAAGGGAAATTTGTCAAAAACGTTTGTTTCAGCGTCAAATCGCAATTTTTTTGTGAGCACTGCCATTTGGAGGAGGTTGGAGTGATTTTGGAAGTACACCTTTTTCAATCGGTCAAAATTGCACTGACATGGTAATCCTGTCGAAAACGATCGATTAGCCTCAAAACGTAACTTTTTTCTCAAAACTGCCTTTTGGAAGCATTTTCAGACGTTTTGGAGGAAAAGTCTTCCAAAAGGTCTTCACTCAGTAAAAATGCCACGGACATCAGATACTTGTGAGAAACGTCCGTTTCATCGTCAAAACTCACTTTTTGTGAAAATTGACATTTGGGAGCAATTTTAGGACTTTTGGAGCAAAAGCCTCAAAAGCTATCTTATTCCTTCAAAACTGCTCGGGGTTGGGAAATTTGTAAACAGCTCTCTCCCAAAATCCAACCTTATTGTAAAAATTGCCATTTGCCAACGTTTTTAGCTGTCTTGGAAAGCCAACATGCATTCGACAAAAATTGCACTGACATGGCAAACTTGTAAAAGACGTTATGTCCAGCCTCAAAATGCAACTCTTTGTGAAATTAAAACTGCCATTTTGCAGCATTTTGAGCAGTCTTCGGCCGAAAACCTCGGCAAAACGTTTCTCGTCCACCCAATAATGAAAAGAGAACGGAAACTTGTCAAAAACGTTTGTTTCAGCGTCAAAACGTAATCTTTTGTGAGAACAGCCATTTGGAGGAGGTTGGAGTGATTTTGGAAGAATACCTTCCTTAATCGGTCGAAATTACACTGACATGGTAATCCTGTCGAAAACGATCGATTTAGCCTCAAAAGGTAACTTTTTTCTCATAACTGCTTTTTGGAAGCGTTTTCAGGAGCTTTTAAGTAAGAGTCTCCAAAAGGTCGTCACTCGGTAAAAATGCCGCGGACATTAGATACTTGTTAGAAACGTCCGTTTCATCGTCAAACCTCATTTTTTGTGAAAATTGACATTTGGGAGCAATTTTAAGACTTTTAGAGCAAAAGCCTCAAAAGCTGTCTTATTCCTTCAAAGCTGCTCGGGTTTGGGAAATTTGTAAACAGCTTTCTCCCAAAATCCAACCTTATTGTAAAAATTGCCCTTTGCCAACGTTTTTAGCTGTCTTGGCAAGAAAACCTCATTCGACCAAAATTGCACTGACAAGGCAAACTTGTCCGTTTCATCGTCAAGACTCACTTTTTGGGAAAATTGACATTTGGGAGCAATTTTAGGACTTTTGGAGCAAAAGCCTCAAAAGCTTTCTTATTCCTTCGAAATTGTTCGTGGTGGGGAAATTTGTAAATAGCGCTCTCTTGAGCTTAAAGGCTCACCTTATTGTAAAAATTGCCATTTGCCAGCGTTTTTAGCTGTCTTGGCAAGCAAACCCCAAAAAGATCGATATTGAGTCAAAATTGCAATAAGAAAAGCAACTTGTCAAAAACGTTACTTGCAGCCTCAATACGCAATGTTTTGTGAAAAGTACTTCCTCTTTGGGTAGAAATAACACAAGAGATGGGAAACTCGAAAAACAGTGCTTCGTTTGAACCTGAAAACTCGACTTTACATTTGTTAATACTGCCATTTAACAAGGTCTGAGTATTTTGAGCAGAAAGCTCGAAAATTCCTCATTTGGTCGAAATCAAACCAAGTTGCAAAACCTATGAAAACTCTCCGTTTGAGCCTCAGTGACTTTTTTCTGAAGACTGCTTTTTGGAAGGATTTTTAGGATTTTTGGATTTAAAGCCTGTAAAAGGTCCTCACTTGGTAAAAATGCCACTAACATTGATACTTCTCAAAAACGTCCGCTTTATTGTCAAAAGTCACTTTTCGTGAGGACTTTCGGACCGAAAACGCCAAAAGCTTTCTTATTCCTTCGGAATCGTACCTAGTTGGGAATTTGTAAACAGTGCCGGCGCCTTTTAGCCTAAAAACCTACCTTATTGTAAAAATTGCCATTTGACAACTTTTTTGGCGACACAACCTCAAAACGATTGTTATTCTGTCAAAATTGCAATAAGAAGAGGAACTTGTCGAGACTGTTTCTTTGAGCCTCAATAGAGGGTCGTGAAGGGGTAAAATGGGAGCTGGGATTTGCCTTTTTTAGAGGCTGGAAAATGAGATTTTGTGCACTGGGACTGGGATTCATGAAACAAAAACAATAGAAAAATGGGAATGGGATTTCAATTTGAGCAACACAGGCTGGGATTGTGGGAACTTGAGCTGGGATTTGAAAAAAACAATTTGGTGGGAAATGGGATTAGGACCCCCCTTCACGACCCTCTCAATACGTAACTTTTTGTCAAAAAGACTTCCTCTTTCGGTAACAATCACACTGAGATGGGGAACTTAAAATAAACTATATAAATTGTGAGAAAGTTTTGTTTCAGCGTGAAAACACTTTTTTTTTTGTGAGAACTGTCATTTGGAAGAGGTTTGAGTACTTCTGGAGGAAAACTTCCTCATTAGGTCAAAATAGCAATGACATGGAAAACTTGTCAAAAACGACCGTTTGAGCCTGAAAACGCAACCGTTTGTGAAAACTGCCATTTGGTGTTTGGATGATGAGATTTGAAGTAAAATCTTCAAAAAGTTCGTTATTTCGTAGAAATCGTACTGAGATGCAATTTTTTTTTTAAAAATCTTCGTTTTTTAACCTGAAAACTCCACTGTTTGTAGAAACTGCCATTTAACAGGGTCCGAGTAGTATTTGAGCTAAAATACATCATTTGGTCGACATTAAAATAAGATGGAGAAAATAATCCAAAATGTTCACTTAAGTTTCAAAACGCAACAGTCATTTGAAAGCGTTTTAAGCTGTTTTAGAGCTAGAACCTAAGAAAAAAATGCAGTGAAGTTGGAAACTTGCGTAAACCACTAGTTTTACTCTCAAAACCAAAAATTTTCTAAAAACTGTCATTTTGCAGCATTTTGAGAAGTCCTCTTCCATAAACCTTGGCAAGACGTTTCTCGTTCAGTCAAACTAGCACTGACCACTGTGAAACGTCAGAGAGCCCCCACACTGTTCTTGTAGAGTAGGGGAGAGACCCCCGCTATTGTGGTCCGTCCTCCTTCCACATACACGCTTGGGTTGGGTAGGTGGGTGAGATCAAACATGGACTCATGGTGGCTGCTGGAGGCGCGGCGCTTTCACAAGATAATGTCCGATCTCACTCACTAAAGAAAGTATTGTAAACTGCCACGAGACTCTGTGATATGTGCTGTATATAAATCCTGAAGTTGAACTGTAAACTATATAAAGTTGCCAAAAAATTTTGTTTCACAGTGTCAAAACGCAAATTATTTTTAAACGGCCGTTTGGAAGAAAATTGAGTACTTTTGGAGGAGAAACTTTCTCGCTTGGTCAAAATAGCAATGACATGGGAAACTTGTAAAGTACGACCGTTTGATCCTGAAAACACATTTCTTTTTGGGAAAATTGCCACTTGGTGTTTGGAAGTGTTTTGAGGTAAAATCCTGAAAAACTTTGTTAATTGGTAAAAATCGTATTGAGAGGGGAAACTTGTAAAAAATCTTCGTTTCAACCTGAAAACTCCACTTTTTTTAGAATGTGCCATTTAACAGGGTCTGAGTAGTTTTTTAGCAAAAACCACGAAAATTCCTCTTTCCGTATAAATCAAACTAAGATAGGAAACTAGTGAAAAACACCTGCTTTGAGCCTTAAGACTAAACTTTGTGTGCAAACAATCATTTGGAAGCGTTTTGGGCAGTTTTTAAGAAAAAACGCAGTAAAGTTCCTCATTAAGTCAAAATCGCACTGAGATGAGAAACTTGCGAACAACGTTCTTTTAGCTTCTTTTTAGCCTTCCGAATGCAATTTTGTGACAAAGGAGTCATTTCCAAGCGTTTTGAGCAGTTTCGGTAGTTTTTTTGGGAGTATGTAACTTAACCCGTCGATGATATGGTGAAGGAATAATGTATTGAAGACACACATTCGGACTGCGGAAATGAAGCAAGTTAGGTTTTGAGATCATCGTAGTTATGAACAGTGCACCGGTATCGCAAAGCAAAGGGGTCTAATACCATTCCTTTTGTTACTGCTAAATTGGCGTTTATACCTGCCATGATTTCAAAACTTAACTTAATACTTTCTAAATCTTGTCAGTGTTTTACTTGATTTTGAAAATAACTCTAACATCTGACCAGGGGGAGATCCTGTATAGACCTTAAACACTTTCCATAAAATATTTAAGACGAAATCCGATAGAAAATCGAGCAATTTCAGTTTATAGTAGACAAAAATCTGGTACCAGAATAATGTTAAGTATTTTATAGTCCTTTTTACATTTTCTTTGAGCTAAAGATATAAATAATTGCTGAAGTAACACCGAAAACAATTTCCCATTGGAACGAGAGAAATTGAATTTCAAAGTTCAGAGAAATTGTGCAAAAACAGGTAAAAGTTCATCATCAGTTTCATTTCACCAGTACTTTCAAGTGTTTCTTACGAAGTTCAACAGTTGTTTTTGACGTTTGGTGTTGCTAGAAATGATTATTTTTGAGAACATATTTAAAACAGTCTTACAGAAGTTTGCAATACGATTATATAATCTTGGTACTAGGGTTTTGTCCATTTGTTACTCGAACTTCTGGTGGATTCCGTCTTAAGTCTTTTATATAGATAGTAGATAGGAAGCCAATTAAAACTAGAAAGGCATAACCTGTCAACATCTAGTTTATCCGGGAGATGAAAAATTATACAGCATGCACAAGCATGAATATGGTCTAGACTTTGCAGCACGTACTGAGAGCAATTCCTCCAGGCTGATAGTGCATATTGCACTGATAAGTGACACCAGCTAGAATGGTTTCAAAAGAGATTTTTTCCAAGACCGACTTTGGTCGATATGACGTTCGCCTGAGGGCACCCACCTTTTAGAAAATGAAGCTTTAAATTACATCTACATGAGCATGCCAACAGAAATCGTTGCCAGTAGTGACTTAAGAAGCTTGGAATTCTATAGGAATGACCGATAAACAGCTGCAAACAGCATATGAATCCCTATCCTAACTGCCATACTGGATGCGTTAGAATTCTTCAGTACTCGTGGAAATTGAAGCCTCAAAGGCTCAGAGTCAATAAGGAATTTTCAGGTTCTTATGAACTTCCACTCAAGGAAAAAATTTAAGTGTTTACTATAATGGAAGTTACTGGAATATAAGTGAATCGACGAAAGAAAAAGAGCGTCTTATGTGTATTTGACTTTCTATTTCATCTAGTGCCTTTAAAAAACACTGTGGGCTGTTCTTCCGACAGATTTAAAGTGCAGGCCACTTTTCACGGCTCACTTTTACAAAACCATTACTAATTCGAAACTTGGGCCTCATTAGACCTCATTAGGCCTATAAACAATGTTTAGGCCTAAGTTAGCCAAGTTGAAGGTTTTGAATTGCTTTGGGTAAAACAATGATCTGTAACGAGTGGCCTGTGGAATGTGACCCGTGTTTTAAACTTGCATAAAGACATAAAACGAACAAAGCATAAAACGGTACCAACTAACGCAAAACATTATACTAAAAAATTCTCTCTTAAAGAAACTCAGCCACCACTGGCTTAAGTTTGGAGCCCATATGCTGAATGATACTGGTCTTGTTTCATGGTGCTTTTGAATTACGAGTTCATCAAAACAGGGTACTGAATGCGTTGATTTTTTCCACAATTTGTGGATTACCCCAGAACATTCCTACCGCGACTATGCTACAGAATTAAAATTCTATGAATCCGCAATGAATGAAATAAACGAACGATGGAAAAAGAGCCACTCCACCTTCATCATATTAGAGCAACCTCGTTCCCAATTTCTTTCTTCTCTGCGTCCATCGACTGAGGGGGCAGAGAAGAGAGACCGTGGACAGAGGCTACAAGATTTGAGACGAGTGAGCCATTAATGTCCCTTATGGTCAGCAGTCTGTTGGTTTTTGCCTCCGGTAGACCACCGGTAATGGCTGTGTCGCAGAGATTTTCGTTGTCTTTTAATCTTTGAAATAATCATGCTGATCCAAACCCAAGAAATGCTCACAACAACTCATCTTAAAAGGTATGCTTTAACTTTAAGCAAATAATATTTGACTTGATGGCTTAATTTTCTTCAAAAAGTTCAATTTAGGATTTAAACGTCACCCTTTAAGTCCCCAAGATAGATGTAGGCAGAAAAATATTTTCTCAGAGAAAATGACAGTTTTACGACAAAACCGACGAGAACAATCCTTAGAAGATTACATTGAAACATCACCTATGTTGCAATCTTTAAATCTTTAAA
>NC_090884.1:66489569-66504569 GCF_036669925.1 Montipora capricornis
TGTTGGTTTTTGAGGAGAAGGCAAACCAGAGTACGTGGAGAAAACTTCTCGATGTAAAGTAGAGAACCAACAAACTCAACCCACATATGACGCAGAGTCTGGGAATCTAACCCAGGCAACATTGGTGGGAGGCGGGTGCACTCACCATTGCGCCATCCCTGCATCCCCAACTTAACAACACCTAATTAGCGAGGCCTAATTGTGGAATAACAATGGTCCTTTGTCTCCCGCCACTTTTGTCCGGTATGTGAAAGTCTACCCTACCATTTACCATTTATAATAGTTGGTTAGTAAACTAACATTGATTATATGCTGTAGTAAAGCCTTGAAACAAGTTCTTAAAAGGATAAACTTCTTATTTCATTTGTTGAAGTTTGAGAATAACTGGGACAGTTAATTTGATTAACTTCCCGAAACTGCTAAACTTTTAGAGGCAAGACTTGGAAGTTATGAGTGAATAGTGAATAAATCGTACACTGAACTTTCTCGTGCAGTTTCGTTGCTGCGGGAAATACATTTAACACAGCACTCAACTGCATTACGGGGACTTGACACTAAAGTTAAAATCTCAGAATTCAGGTTTCATCAAAAGAAAATTAACGCAGAGATTACACTAAGTGCCTTGTGGGGACAGGCTAGAAAAAAAGCCCGGTTGTTCAAAAGCGGATTAACGCTAATTCCAGAGTAAAAATTAACCAAGGAGTTTATTTCTCTACTCCCAAATGCCGTTGTCCTGGATTAGGTTAATCGGCTTTAGAAAAACCGGGCGCCGTAAAGTTTAACATAACAAGAACCTGCAAGAACTTGCAACCCAGCTCACACCTTCACTAAATTGTAAATAAACCTTTGTGAATCCGATTCAGTGTAGGAAGTACATCGAGGACGAGCTTTCCTCGTTCGTCTGAATTAGAAGATCAGCTTCATTTAAGGTTGTTTGAATTTCTCAACAATTAATGTCAAACGAATGGCGTACAAGCATTTACCGCCATACATGCATTTATAGTCCTCAGTTGCTCAAAGACTGATTTGCTCCTTCACAGCGGTTAAATTCATTTCTCCAAACCAGATTGTATCAAAACCCGTCTGATTTCGTGCTTGTTTCGTATGTAATCACATTTTAACAAACCTTAGTTTTCTTTTGGATCAAACTTCTTGTTTTTCAGTCACATACCAACTTTCGGTAACGTAATATTAATGATCAAGAATGACGACAACAACTCGTTCTATAACTCCGTCGAAAGTCATCAGTTGCTATTAACAGCTTTCTTTAGACGAAAAAGCTCTTCTATCAGTCATCACCACTATGCTTTCGTGAAAAGCAAGTGTTATGTCTTTACACAGCAACCAACATTATGGGGACTTCAGAACTCTTGATAAAAAATCTCTGATTTCGTGTTTCATGCCAGAAAATGAACGTCGCAGAGATATTACACAAAATGGAGTTGTGGGGACATTTAGAGATAACACTTTCTTAAAGAAAATGCACATCAGCAGGTCAGCTTTGAAAATGAAATAAATTTTCAAGGTCTAAAGAAACATATATGATGAGCAATTAAATCGACCATGAAGCCCAAGAAAACAGATCTGGCTAAAATAAGCCTAACCTAATTAAAACTCGCAACGCAGCTCACTTCGTTGCTGAATAATTATTGTTAATGGTTAATAACCTCCAAAAATTGCATTTTAGATACAAGTACATCGAGGAAGAGCTTTCCACAATCTTAGAGTTTGGTCATTCACCTTCAAAGGGTTGTTTTTGTCAGACAAATCATTGTTCAAGCGTCGAGGGCCGTCATGACGGCCATATTTGCCTCCTTTAATACTCAGAACAGATTTGGTCCTTGTTCCATATTTTATTGGTCAAGAGAAGCCTTGATTACTTGTTTTCCGAAACAAATTTCTTTGTTTCATTGTAAAAGGTTTAAATTCAGTTATGTTGTAACCAATTCTTAAGCTTGCAAAAGAAAATAACAGCAACACTGACTTCACTGAGTGGTTTGTTTTATGTGGAAAACCGCGCGAAAGTTTAGTTTGAACGTCATTTTGGTAATTATGAGCGTTTTCAGTCCTTTCTAAGAAAGCATTTGAGTCAAAAATGGCTATTGCTAGCCTGAATCGATTAAAGCAACTGGAAAAATTTAACACAGCAGCAAACTAAATTTTGTGTAATAAACGCTTAACTACCGTTGGTTTTACATTTGACACGTAGGGATTACCGGAGCAAATTCGTTGTGGGGACATCGACACAGCGAAAAATAAGGCTTTCTGCCAACGAAAAAGGCAAATAAATTTTACCAAAATCTGCCTTCAGCTATTAATTTGAAACTCTTCACAAACGAACCACGGCAACAAAGCTTGATAGAGCCACTTTCTCGCTATCTTGATGAAACAACAACTCGCAAACGCACACCTTGCGTAAGCTTTAAGCTTTCACCAAACTTTCGTGTCTTAAACTGCAGTATCGTGTTCAGAGAAAGCTTTAGCTTTAGGCTTTAGGCCTATTAATATTACTGAAGGTATTGCTCTCTTAAGGTTTTCCTGAATTTTTTAACAATTCTTGTCAAATAGAGTTTCAGCCGTGAATGAACCGCCATATTTGAGTTTGCACAGATTACACGACTCTTGAAGCTTTACATTCATTATTCTATAACCCAGATTGGCATCCAAATACGTCAGATTTCATCCTTTTTTTTACTTAATCATATTTTAACGAAGCTGTGTTGTTTCTTACAACGAACTTCTTGTTTGGTTGTAAACTGAAATTCGTTTGGTAACGTCATGATCGCTGTACAATTAAACGAATGGCGAGAACAACAGAATAGTCTGTTTTAGACTCTGTAGAGAGTCATTTATTATAATTGTGAACTGGTTTATTTAATCGAAAAAGCTCTTCCATCATAAAATGTAATTACCAGCCTTCTGATTTCGTTTAAAGCCAGCAAAACACCTTAACTTTACACTGCAACCAATATTACGGGGACTTGAGATACTATGTTGACAGTAGCTATTAACCCAAAATTTCCGAATTCGGGTTTCAGTGCAAAATAGCGAACCAGGTGATTACACTTTGATTACACGTTGTGGGGACTTACTGGCAAAACTGACGTTAGGCCCGATATCTCTCTTTTTTTAACCACAGTGACGATATTAAGCTTATTGCTAGCTAGCAAAGTGAAAAATGACTGAAGAACACCTTTGATTTTCAACCTTTTGCAATTTCGGCTGGAAAAAGATGCTAGTCATAAATTACGGTTTTTCGCATTTATTTGAGAATCACCGCCAACATTATAAAGTTCAACAACATAAGTAATAATAATAATAAAAAACACACACACAACTGTACACAGCGAACTCAGCATTGTGGGGACCTTTGAAGTTGACCTTTTGTCAAATCAGTGAAAAAGTAAAGAGAGAATGTGACGACATGCAAGGAAGACTAGTCTTACCTTTTAACACTTAATCAACTTTTCGGAACCAGTAATAAACTTCCCAGTGCTCGCTTTTTCTTTTCTGTAAACCAACACTTTGACGCGGTATTTGGGATTTAGATTCTAGGACAAGAACGACTACGAGTACGAGATCTTCTCATAGAACAACAGTGAGCGCGCGCTAACCAGCCTCATTTTGGCGGGAAAAACGTGATAGCGGCGTCATTGCAGTACAGTACGACGTTTTGCGAGAATGTCGTCGTGTCAAAACAAGTCAACAACACGGTGGCAGTTTTGGCATTTTTCCATCAGCAAAAAGGCTCAGCTACCAGTAATAAGAATAACTGAGCAACCTACACTGCTAAGAAAGAGTAAGATTAATCGTCCGGGTTATAAATCTTCCAAGTATTTTCGCTAAAAATGGGCAGTCAAATCTCGTACTCGTTCTCCTCCTTGAATGTAAAACTCTCTAATATTGACATTGTGGGGACCGGTGCAAACAAATAGTGTGGAATGAGGAGGACTAATTCCCAAGGCACGAGGGTACAGTAAGGGTATGGTTTTCTCATTCCTTAGCTAAGAATAAAGTACCTGAATACATAATGAGGTATCTCTCATAAGTTGAACGCGATGTACCAGATAATCTCTGAACAATGATGCTTAGAAAATTCGAGTTTTTACAAAAAATGTATGAAATCATTAACGCTTTTGCCACTCAAGAATTTATTAGGTTTTTTTGGCTAATAACCGGCTCGCTATGAAAACTTAAGGCTTAAAATTGTTTATTGAACCGGGTTTAGCAAGTTCTTTTACCTTTTGGAGTGAATTTGTAAATAAAATGATACCTTGTGTGTGCAAACCCGTATGGTATAAAATAAAAAAAAAAGGATACCATGATGTCAACAAAGATTCTCCTCTTGGGATCTAGTTTCTTGTGGTATATTGTGAAAATGGCTGAATTGGTTTATTAACGTTTTCAGCGCTATTAATTAAACCAGGGGCGCTTTTCATTCGATTAAAAAACTCAGCTTTGTTCCTAAATCTGACCCGATTCCCGAGACCTCATATATATCCGAAGGGAAAATTTCTGGTCCAAACACTTCCGCATGGTTGCCTGGGTGAAAATGATAATGCGCATTTCGTAATAGAGCGGTCATCATTTCATTTTTTCTATCGCTTTTAGTCCATTTTGAACATTTCTCTCGCTAGTTAACATAAAGTTACAAGGATTATTTTGTTGACTTTAACAAAGGAAAGCGAAAAATTAGCAAAAGCCTTGCTTGCTCCGAGCCCGCCCAGTCAACCGGAAACAAATGAAGAGGGTTCTTTGCCAACCACTTGCAAGCAAAATTTCATTGGGAATTGGTGAAGGTGAGTGGTCATCAAGTGGATTCCCTGCTTTCCCGAAAATAACAATTTCATATCTTGCACAAAGGCATGAAAAATAAACAATGCAATGTTGAATGCTTCGATCTCTTCACATCATATTCAAAATTAACAATAGGGTAGGAACAATAATAGTGTACAGCAAGCTAGTATAAATAAAATAGACGTTATTGATAATAACTTTATAGTTTTCGTTCGTTTTATAGGAAAAAATTACTGGAATAAGGAGTGCAGGGAAAAAGGAAAAAAAGTCTTCGAAGTATAAACGGGCGGAAGACTCGATTGTGATTTAAATATCTCACATACGAAAAGATATACTTTGATATAAAATGGAAACAAATGTTTGCAAAAGGTGAAAATGATTAATATCTTAGGTAAGGGAAACTAAGGTAATTCAGAGAATTATCACAGTTTCCGCACAAGCTATGATTTAGTAACTTCGAACATTGCATTCAAAGTTTGCACTTTAAACTTCGTATATTCGTTCATGCAAATGATGCCTCATCAAATCGTTAACGAGACCAAGCATACCACTGCAGACTAATTGGTTCAGTTTATTGCAAATTCAAGCCCGAGCCAGACCAACACTCAGGATCTGTGCAGGAGGGCGCAGGATAAAAGATGGTCAGACCACCAGTCAGGGTCTTTAAACGGCTCAGGAGAAGGTACTGCCTTTGTAATCAAATCTGCTGATAGTTATCCTATCAAGTCTTCTCTAATAAGGACTCATAAGGACAATAAGCTATAGGCCCTATCTTAAATTCCACACTGTGAGACATCAAAGGACCCACACACTATTTGCAAGGAGTAACACAGAATCGGGGGTAGAAGCTGAATAATTGGACGTCGATTATTCGTTATTCTTTGTGTGTTTTGTTCGAATTATTCATTATTCCTTTTAAATTTTTGTAGGTTACTCATTATTCATTGTTGTTATTCATTATTCCACTGGCATATAACTGCGCTATTCATTATTCCGGCGTTTTCAGACCCAATTATGCATTACTTATTATTCAGCTTCCACCCCCGACACAGAAGGGGGCAAGAGGGCACAAAACTTGTGGTGTTGTGGTCCAGCCTTATAGAAAGGGCACCAAACAGAGCCTTATTCTGCTTTGTAACCCCCTACATCTGGTTGGTGAAACTCAAGATGAAACGAGTACGGAAGTTGTAAAAATGCTACTTGATACGGTAAACTATGATAAAAGATTACTTGCTTTTTTCCTTCAGATTTTGAAAGTGTGTTTGCTTAACACCCGAATTGCAAAATTTTGAGCTTTGATTTTTATCCAAAGGCTGTTTACTTTGGGTGTAAGTTTTCAGATTTCACGGTCTGCCATTACTCACGTTCAAAACTGACTGATTTGGCCTCATAGAATTGGATCTAGGGACAGTGACGTCATTTACTCCCTAGCTTAAAATTTCACCGTACTCCATACTAATTCAACTGCGTAGACACGCATGGAATTCTTAAACGAGTGAGTCTGACGTCATTTTCTCCTCGATCCAGCTTTCTCAATATTTTAAAGTTTTCAATGGCTAACCATTATATAGGAAACTTCCAGTTAAAATAAACAGGAGTCTTTTTTGACTCAAGGCTTAAAACTTGGTGTTTAACATTGTTTTGAAATCCAAAGAAAAGGAAGAATTGACTTTTTGGTCATAGTAGCACTTAAAGCTAACATTTCTCCTTCCTTAGTTTCTTTGTTTTTGGTCCGCACTGAAAAACAAGTACGCTAATCATTATTCTTGTAAGATTGTCCTTCGACTGGCGACAAGTAAACTTCCAATCCTGCAGAGAACAATTAAAATTATTTAACAGAGTCAAACATTTGTTTAACCCTTTAAATATAGAGGATATAACATGGTCGTGTGGGCATACAAAATTTATCTTTGAGTATTAATATTATCTTTCATGAATGAGTGCAGGTGCCCCAAGACTCCCCAGTCGAGGAGTAAAATCGTCTGGCATTAGACAGAGTATCTGCCAGGGATCAAAAGGTAAAATGGAGGAGACACGGTTTATTCACTGGTAAACCCAATTGTTCCTTAGGCTCAACAGGACAAAGCAACCCCTAGGGGTCAAATGGTCAATGGAGTGAACATAGTTCTCAACTGGTGAAGTCAATCATTCCTCAGGCTTCCTGGGATGCCCCAAGTTCAAAAGTAAAATCATCTGGTGTTTGACAGAGTAACTATCAAAGGTCAAAAGGTCAATGGAGGGAAAATTCTTTTTGACTGATACAAGCATTCCTCAGGCTCCCCAGGACGCCACCAGTTAAAAAGTAAAATTGTCTGGCGCTAGGCACAATAACTCCCAGCGGTCAAAGTGTGAAGGGACAGGACACGGTCTATTCACTGGTTAACCCAATTATTCTTTACACTCCTCGGGACACCCCCAGTTAAAAAGTAAAATTGTCTGGCGTTAGACAGAGTAACTCCCAGGGGTCAAAGGGTCAACAGAGGAGACAGTTTGATAACCGGTGAACCGAATCATTCCTCAGGCACCCAACACTCCCAGTTCAAAAGAAACATAGTCTGGCATCAGACAGAATATTTCCTAGGGGCCAAAGGGTCAGTGAAGGGCTAATAATGTTTGGCCTGCTAAACCCAATTATTATTCCTCAGGCTTTATTGGAAGTCCCCAGTTTAAAAGCAAAATTGTCTGGCATTAAATAGAGTAACTCCCAGGGGTCAAAGGGTCAATGGACGAAACATATTTGTTCGACTAGTGAACCTTATCATTCCTCAGGGTACCCAGGATGTCTCAATTCAAAAATAAAATCGTCTGGAGTTAGGCAGATTAACTCCCAGGGATCAAAGGGTCAATGGAGGAAACATATTTTTGCACTGCTAAACCCAATCATTCTTCAGGCTCCCCAGGATGCCCCAAGTTCAAAAGTAAAGTTGTCTGGACTTAGACAGTGTAACTCCCAGGGGTCAAAGAGTCAATGGACGAAACATGTTTCTCAGACTGGTGAACCTAATCATTCCCCAAGGTACGCAGGACGCCCTAGTTCAAAAATAAAATCAACTGGAGTTAGAGAGAGTAACTCCCAGGGGTCAAAGTACATAGTTTTCCACTGATAAACCTAATCATTCCTGAGTGTACCCAGGACACCCCCAGTTCAAAGGTAAAGTTGTCTAGCATTAAAAAGAATAACTGCCAGGGGCAAAGAGTCAATGAAAGGGTTAGATTTTTTGACTGGCAAGCCTAATAATTATTGTTTTTGAGGATACTTGGGACACCCCCCAGTTCAAAAGTAAAACTGTGTAGCATTAGACAGGGATCAAAGGGTAAATGGAAGGAACACAGGTTTTTCGCTGATAAACCTAACCATTCCTGAGTACCTGGGACACCCCCAGTTCAGAGGTAAAATTGTCTAGCATTACACAGAGTAACTGCTAAGGCAAAGGTTTTTAACTGGTGAACCTAATCATTCCAGAGGGTACTCTGGACACAACCAGTTAGAAAGTAAATTGTCTAACATTAGATAGAGAAATTCCTAGGGTCAAAGGGTCAATAGAGGGGCCACAGGTTTTTGACTGGGGAACCTAATCATTCCCGAGGGTACCTTGGACACCACCAGCTCAAAAGTAAAATTGTCTAGCATTAAATGGAGTAACTCCTAGGGGTCAAAGGGTCAATGGAGGGGACACAGTTTTTTCACTGGTGAACCTAATCATTCCCGAGGGTACCTGGACAGCACCAGTTCAATTTTGAGTGAAATTGTCTAGCATTTGATTAGGTAATTCCTAGGGATCAAAGGGTTAATGCAGGGGACACAGCTTTTTGACTGGTGAACCTAATCTTTACCGTGGGTACTCTGGACACCACCAGTTCAAAAGAAAAATTATCTAGCATTGGATAGAGTAATTCCTAGGGGTCAAAGGGTCAATGGAGGGGACACAGGTTTTTGACTGGTGAGCTTAATCATTCCCAAGGGTACACTGGACACCACCAGTTCTAAAGTAAAATTGTCTAGCATTAGATAGAGTAACTCCTAGGGGTCAAAGGGTCAATGGAAGGGACACAGTTTTTTCACTGGTGAACCTAATTATTCCTGAGGGTACCCTGGACACCACCAGTTCAAAAGTAAAAATGTCTAGCATTCGATAGAGTAACTCCTAGGGGTCAAAGGGTCAATGGAAGGGACACAGGTTCTTAACTCATGTCCCTAATCATTCCCGAGGGTACCCTGGACACCACCCGTTCAAAACCAAACTTGTCTGACATTACATAGAGTAATTCCTAGGGGTCAAAGGGTCAATAAAAGTGACACAGTTTCTTGATTGGTGAACCTAATCATTCCCGAGGGTACCCAGGACACCACCAGTTCAAAAGTAAATTGTTTAACATTAGATAGAGTAATTCCTAGGGGTCAAGGGGTCAATGGAGGAGCCGCAGGTTTTTGACTGGTGAACGTAATCATTGCCGAGGGTACCTGAACACCACCAGTTCAAAAGTAAAATTGTCTAGCATTTGATTAGGTAATTCCTAGAGATCAAAGGGTTAATGGAAGGGGGACAGTTTTTTGACTGGTGAACCTAATCATTCCCAAGGGTACCCTGGACACCACCAGTTCAAAAGTAAAATTGTCTAACATTAGATAGAGTAACTCCTAGGGGTCAAAAGGTCAATGGAAGGGACACAGGTTCTTAACTCATGTCCCTAATCATTCCCGAGGGTACCCTGGACACCACCCGTTCAAAACCAAACTTGTCTGACATTACATAGAGTAATTCCTAGGGGTCAAAGGGCCAATAAAAGGGACACAGTTTCTTGACTGGTGAACCTAATAATTCCCGAGGGTACCCAGGACACCACCAGTTCAAAAGTAAATTGTTTAACATTAGATAGAGTAATTCCTAGGGGTCAAAGTGTCAATGGAGGGGCCACAGGTGTTTGACTGCTGAACGTAATCATTGCCAAGGGTACCTGAACACCACCAGTTCAAAAGTAAAATTGTCTAGCATTTGATTAGGTAATTCCTAGGGATCAAAGGGTTAATGGAAGGGGGACAGTTTTTTGACTGGTGAACCTAATCATTCCCAAGGGTACCCTGGACACCACCAGTTCAAAAGTAAAATTGTCTAACATTAGATAGAGTAACTCCTAGGGGTCAAAAGGTCAATGGAAGGGACACAGGTTCTTAACTCGTGATCCTAATCATTCGCAAGGATACCCTGGACACCACCCGGGGGACAGTTTTTTGACTGGTGAACCTAATCATTCCCGAGGGTACCCAGGACAACTCCAGTTCAAAAGTAAATTGTCTAACATTAGATAGAGTCATTCGTAGGGGTCAAAGGGTCAAAAGAGTGGCCACAGGTTTTTGACTGGTAAACCTAATCATTCCGGAGGGTACCTTGGACACTACCAGTTGAAAAGTAAAATTGTCTACCCTTAGATAGAGTAACTCCAAGGGGTCAAAGGGTTAAGGGAGAGAACACAATTTTTTAAATGGTGAAAGTAATCATTTCCGAGGGTACCCTGAAAGACCACCAGTTAAACGTAAAATTGTCTAGTATTAGATGGAGTAATTCCTAAGGGTCAAAGGCTTAGTGGAGGGGACATAGTTTTTTGACTGGTGAACCTAATCATTCCCGACGGTACTCTGGACACCACCAGTTCAAAAGTAAAATCATCTAGCATTGGATAGAGTAATTCCTAGGGGTCAAAGGGTCAATGGAGGGGACACAGGTTTTTGAGTGGTGAGCCTAATCATTCCCAAGACTACCCCGGACACCACCAGTTCAAAAGTAAAATTGTCTAGCATTAGATAGAGTAACTCCTTGGGGTCAAAGGGTCAATGGAAGGGACACAGGTTCTTAACTGGTGACCCAAATCATTCACGAGGGTACCCTGGACACCACCCGTTCAAAGACCAAACTTGTCTGACATTACATAGATTAATTTCTAGGAATCAAAGGGGGTCATTACAGGGTACACAGGTTTTTGACTGGTGAACCTAATAATTGTCTAGCATTACAAAGAGTAACTCCCAGGGGTGAAAGGGTCAATGAAGAGGACACAGCGTTTTGACTGTTGAACCTAATCATTCCTCAGGGAACCTGGGAGTCACCCCCACTTTAAAAGAAAAATTGTCTAGAATTACACAAAGTAACTCCCAGGGGTCAAAGGGTCAATAGAAAAAAAAAGTTTTTTGACTGACAAACCTAATCATTCCTGAGGGTACCCAGGACACCCCTAGTTCAAAAGCAAAACTGTCTAGCATCACACAGAGTAACTCCCAGGGGTCAAAAAGTCAATGGAGGGGACACAGTTTGTTTTGGTCAACTAAATTATTCCTCACGGTGCCCGGAAAACCCCCAGTTCAAAAGTAAAATTGTCTAGCATTAGCTAGAGTAACTTCCAGGGTCAATGGAAAGGAAAAAGTTTTTTGACTAGGGAACCTAATCATTTCTAACGATGTAAGGCAGACCCCCAGTTCACGAGAAATATTGTCTAGCATTACACCAGGGGTCAAAGGCAGAATGGGGGTGCATAGTTTTTCAACTGATAACCCTAATCATTCCTGAGTGTACCTGGACACCACAAGTTTAAAAGTAAAATTGTCCAGCATTAGATAAAATAATTCCTAGGTGTCAAGGGGTCAGCTGACAGGACACAAGTTTTTGACTGGTTAACCTAATCATTCCTGAGGGTAGCCTGGACACCACCAGTTCAAAAATAAAATTGCCTAACATTAGATAGAGTAATTACTAGAGGTCAAAGGGTCAATGAAGTGGCCACAGGTTTTTGCTTGGTGAACCTTATCATTCTTGGGGATACCCTTGACACCACCAGTTCAAAAGTAAAATTGTCTAACATTAGATACATGTAGAGTAACTCCTAGGGGTCAAAGGGTCGATTGAAGGGCACACAGGTTTTTGACTGGTGAACCTTATCATTCCTGAGGGTACCCTGGACACCACCAGTTCAAAAGAAAATTGTCTAGCATTAGCTAGAGTAACTCCTAGGGTTTACAGGGTCAATGGAGGAGACACAGGTTTTTGACTGGTCAACCTAATCATTCCAGAGGGTACCCTGGACACCACCAGTTCAAAAGTTAAAATGTCTAGCATTATATAGAGTAACTCCTAGGAGTCAAAACAAAGGGTCAAAGGAAGGGGACACAGGTTTTTGACTGGTGAACCTAATCATTCCCGAAGGTAACCTGGACACCACCAGTTCAAAAGTAAAAATGTTTAGCATTCGATAGAGTAACTCCTAAAGGTTAAAGGGTCAATGGAAGGGACACAGGTTTTTAAATCGTGAACCTAATCATTCCCAAGGGTACCCAGGACGCCACCAATTCAAAAGTAAAATTGTGTAACATTAGATAGAGTAATTCCTTGGGGTAAAAGGGTCAATAAACTGACAGGACACAAGTTTTTGACTGGTTAACCTAATCATTCCAGAGGGTAGCCTGCACACCACCAGTTCAAAAGTAAAATTGTCTAACATTAGATAGAGTAATTCCTTGGGGTCAAAGGGTCAATAAACTGACAGGACACAAGTTTTTCACTGGTTAACCTAATCATTCCAGAGGGTAGCCTGGACACCACCAGTTCAAAAGTAAAATTGTCTAGTATTAGATAGAGTAACTCGTAGGGGTAAGAGGGTCAATTGAAGGGCACACAGGTTTTTGACTGGTCAACCTGAACATTCCTGAGGGTAACCTGGACACCACCAGTTCAAAAGTAGAAACGTCTAGCATTCGATAGAGTAACTCCTAGGGGTCAAAGGGTCAATCGAAGGGGACACAGATTTTTGACTGGTGAACCTGATCATTCCTGAGGGTACCTTGGACACCACCAGTTTAAAAGTAAAATTGTCTAGCATTAGATACAGTGACTCCTAGGGGTCAAAGGGTGAATAGAGGGACACAGTTTTTTTGACTGGTAAACCTACAGTAATCATTTCCGAGGGTACCCTGGACACCAAGAGTTGAAAAGTAAAATTGTCTAGAATTAGATACAAAAATTCCTAGGTGTCAAGGGGTCAACTGACAGGACACAAGTGTTTGACTAGTTAACCTGACCATTCGTGAGGGTAGCCTGGACACCACCAGTTCAAAAGTAAAATTGTCTAACATTAGATAGAGTAATTCCTTGGGGTCAAAGGGTCAATAAAGCGGCCACAGGATTTTCCCTGGTGAACCAAATCATTCCTGGGGATACCGTCAACACCACCAGTTCAAAAGTAAAATTGCCTAGTATTAGATAGAGTAACTCATAGGGGTAAGAGGGTCAATTGAAGGGCACACAGGTTTTTGACTGGTCAACCTGAACATTCCTGAGGGTAACCTGGACACCACCAGTTCAAAAGTAAAATTGTCTAGCATTAGATAGAGTAACTCCTAGGAGTCAATACAAAGGGTCAAAGGAAGGGGACACAGGTTTTTGACTGGTGAACCTAATCATTCCCGAGGGTAACCTGGACACCACCAGTTCAAAAGTAAAAATGTTTAGCATTCGATAGAGTAACTCCTAAAGGTTAAAGGGTCAATGGAAAGGACACAGGTTTTTAAATCGTGAACCTAATCATTCCAAAGGGTACCGTGAATGCCAACCAATTCAAAAGTAAACTTGTCTAACATTAGATAGAGTAAGTCCTAGGGGTCAAAGGGTCAATGAAATGGCCACAGGTTTTTTCCTGGTGAACTTAATCATTCCTGGGGGTACCCTGGACACCACTAGTTCAAAAGTAAAATTGTCTAGCATTAGATAGAGTAACTCCTAGGAGTCAAAGGGTCAATGGAAGGGGACACATGTTCTTGGCTGGTAAACCTAATCATTCCCAAGGGTAACATAGACACCACCAGTTCAAAAGTATTAATGTCTAGCATTCGATGGAGTAACTCCTAGGGGTCAAAGGGTCAATGGAAGGGACACAGGTTTTTAAATAGTGAACCTATTCATTCCCCAGAGTACCCTGGACACCACCAGTTAAAATGGAAAAGTAATTGTCTAACATTAGACAGACTAATTACTAGGGGTCAAAGGGTCAATGAAGTGGCCACAGGTTTTTGCCTGGTGAACCTGATCATTCCTGGGGGTACCCTCGACACCACCAGTTCAAAAGTAAAAATGTCTAGTATTAGATAGAGTAACTCCTAGGGGTCAAAGGGTCAATAGAGGGACAGAGTTTTTTGACTGGTGAATCTAATCATTCCGAGGGTACATTGGACACTATCAGTTCAAACGTAAAATTGTCTAGCATTAGATACAGTGACTCCTAGAAGTCAAAGGGTCAAAAGAGTGGCCACAGGCTTTTGACTGGTGAACCTAATCATTCTGGAGGGTACCTTGAACACCATCAGTTCAAAGTAAAATTGTCTAGCATTAGATACAGTGACTCCTAGGGGTCAAAGGGTCAATGGAGGGACACAGTTTTTTGACTGGTGAAGCTAATCATTCCCGAGGGTACCTTGGACACCACCAGTTCAAAAGTAAAATTGTCTAGCATTAGATACAGTGACTCCTAGGGATCAAAGGGTCAATGGAGGAACACAGTTTTTTGACTGGTAAACCTAATCATTCTGGCAGGTACCCTGGACATCACAAGTTTAAAAGTAAAATTGTCTAGCATTAGGCAGAATAATTCCTAGGGATCAAAGGTTCAATCAAGGGGAGACAGGCTTTTGCCTGGTGAACCTAATCATTCCTGGGGGTACCCTGGACACCACCAGGTTAAAAGTAACATTGTCTAGCATTAGATACAGTACAGTAATTCCTAGGTGTCAAAGGGTCAACTGACAGGACACAAGTTTTTGACTGGTTAACCTAATCATTCCAGAGGGTAGCCTGCACACCACCAGTTCAAAAGTAAAATTGTCTAACATTAGATAGAGTAATTCCTTGGGGTCAAAGGGTCAATAAACTGACAGGACACAAGTTTTTCACTGGTTAACCTAATCATTCCAGAGGGTAGCCTGGACACCACCAGTTCAAAAGTAAAATTGTCTAACATTAGATAGAGTAATTCCTTGGGGTCAAAGGGTCAATAAAGTGGCCACAGGTTTTTTCCTGGTGAACCTAATCATTCCTGGGGATACCCTCGACACCACCAGTTCAAAAGTAAAATTGTCTAGTATTAGATAGAGTAACTCGTAGGGGTAAGAGGGTCAATTGAAGGGCACACAGGTTTTTGACTGGTCAACCTGAACATTCCTGAGGG
>NC_090884.1:66509569-66514083 GCF_036669925.1 Montipora capricornis
TGAAGAAATACGAACGAAGCAAGGTACAGATTTCGTTAGTCCGCTTTGTGCAAAACAACTATTGATGCAAAAGTAAATAAATATTGATACATAGTTTTAAAGAAGAGTACAAGGAAGTTTTTAGGACTGTCAATCAAGAATAAAAACAATTTACCATCCGCAACAAAATCTGCAACGCGAAAACAACATAACTTTTGCACTGCAAATATAAAAGGTTACCATCAGCGAAAAGCATTTTGAGAGATTTTTGCTCCATACAATTTTTCCATTGCGGACGCCAGTGATCAAGTTACCTTTCATGTACTAACACCTGGATACATCTGTGGCAAAATGACGGCAAGGCATCAGATTCTTGTTTTGTTAGTTTGTTTTCTTTTTTTTTTTTAAAGGTGGAATTTTTACTATAAAATTATCTACATCAATGCTACAGCTGTAGGCAATGAGTTCGATTCTTTAACAATTCCACAATAATTATTGAACTACTATAAGCTTCTGTGTTTGGTTTCAGTTCAGTTTATGGAGTAAGCGTAAGGTGAGCAATTTTCCTTCTTTTCTGAAGGGGAGGCCAGTCCAGATCATAACACTTGAAGCAAATTTGTAAAAATTCTACACGTACAATATAGATTGCCTTTGTACAGGTTCTATTTGCTTAACATGATAGGCTATTCCAGGATCTCATACCGGGCTTGCATATTCCAAATGAGGTCACAGCAATCCTACATAAGCTACAGCAGATCTACAGCAATATTAGGCAACTGGTAATTTAAAATGAGCGGGGCAGATCAACACCATTTTCTTTCCTAGGATTGACATTGTTCAACAACTTAGATTGTAAATACATATTCCTGACATGCATAATTATGGTACACATTGTAGATGCTACATGTATGTCGCAATAAGAACTACATGTATATGCCATTTTTAAGATGATTCACCATGGAAAAAGGCTAAAAACCGTTTGTAACCTTTCATTTCGTAAACATTTGAAGTTCAAGGCCTTATTTTGCATGTTGGGGGCCTGGTACAAATGTCATTCTTAAAGAGTTGCCTAAATGGAGTAGCACAAACACGCCCTTTGTTCAGATTAGCCGATCTGAGTGGCTGATATATACACATCACTAAAATTGTGACACAATTACCTTCTCTACTAGTGTTGGAAGTACATGTATAGTGCAGAAGACCTCATTTTGTTTTATTTATCCCAACTACTATCGATCAAGATGCATAATTACTGTTCCTTTGTATTCAAAATGTCTTCAGGGCAGCAAAAAAGTGTTTTTCTTATCCTGAAACCTAAAACAAGCATAAAACTGCTCAGAAAAAAATTGCATAATTTACATTATTTGTCACATAATTGGGCTTTCTAATCTCATAATCTGCCCTGCAAATTTTGCATAATTTTTTCATCACACCGTATATCAGAAGGCCTGTTTCTTCATGCTTTATTGTACAGTATAGCCTCTTTTCCTAATTCTAATCAAACATTTGATAGAGTTTGCTAACAAAGGCACCTTCCATCCTCCACTGATGTTCTTTTGGGGAATGTGATTTTTCATGTCTTACTGGTAATTGACATTTTAAAGAATTATTATTATTATGTACCGGTAATGACAATTCGCATCCACTGCCTTGGGTGGAGCCTCGGTGTCTAGATATTCTTCAAAGTACAAGTAACTGCTTTTACTTTAATTACCTTTCTAGAACATAAACACTCTCCTTGGTGGCTATCTATATTAATTAATTTATCTTTTTAAAGTGATATCAAAGATGATAGCATCATGATCAACTGATACTACTATGAATTTCCCAGTTGGTAACCATGTCAGGGTTAGTTGTAAGAACTAAGTCTAATATATAATGATCTCTAGGTGATTGCTTCACATGTTGAGTAAAAGAGTGCTCATTCACAATAGGGCTTTTTATGTGAGAGAAAATAAGCTGCGGCTTACATAAGACGCGAACACCCCGTGTAAATGGTACAAAATCTACGTTCATGGCTTTCTCAAGCTGCGGCTTATCCTGGGCGGGGAGTTTCCACTTGTACAAATAGTTCCTTTCCCGTCTTATGTAAGCTGCGGCCGGAGTAAGCTGCGTCTTATTTTCTCTCATATAAATGGCCCTAATGTCAAGCAGCTCATTCTCTACTCTGTATGCAAGATTGGGTTGAATTGATTAATAAATTATTATTCTCCCCACCCCAGGAGACATGTACACTTGGCAGATTGAAATCAGGAGTGAGAAGAATGTAGGGAAGAGATTCGTCATTCATCTTTTCCTCATTACCTGCTATCCGCCACCTGTCACCCGCCACCATTCACCTGTCCCTGTCACCCATGGAAAAGTGCTGCTACCGAAAATGAGCCACAACAGTATCTAAAATAAAATATAAAATAAAATTCTAATCACCTAAACTTACCTCAAACAGACAAAAATTAATGGTACAAATCATTTCACTGACCTTGCATAATATTATGATAAATCCAAACAATTCAATAGACTTAACGTTCACACTTACTGTGGTTCATTGTGGTCCACACTTGGTTCCTCCGTTTTTTACTGACAGGCAGTGTTGGGGGGAGGGGGGGGGGGGGCAGCACACTTAATTCTTAGCACCATCAGCTCTACTCAAATCAAAACTACATTGCTTGGCAAACTCATCATTTTTACGCTGTTGTCAGCTCTATGCAAATAACAACTGCATTGCCAGGTGAACAGATTTTGTTTCTCACCATCATCTCCACGACAGGTGATAAAAAGCCTTACAAGACATGCTAATCCTGTTGTTTGTCTACGTTAGGGAACGTGATTGTTGCAAATCCCTTTCAACAGGAAATAATGACGTCCCAGGGTCGTCCCCCATTAAAATAAATTGTCTCCCTTACAATGTCTCTCATGGGAAGAGGGAAGTAAAACCAAGGAACTGAGTGTGTACCACAACTGACCACAATTAGCATGAACGTTAAGCATATTCAATGTGAAGTCAGTGAAATTTTGCACCATTTTGACTTTATTAGTTAATTTTAGGTAATTAAGAGACGTCTATATTTATTTTAGATACCATAGTAGCTCATTTTACAGTGTAGGTCATTTTCGATACCCTTGTACAGCTGTAGCTCATTTTAGATATCGATTTCCCTTGTCTTTTTCCAATTCTAAATAATCAATATACGACAAGGACTGTCCCACGAGTGTTTTCAAGTTTAGCGGGGAGAAGAAGTGTTTTGAGAGAGCCAACATAAACTCCAGATGTTTCCATTGGCTTCCAGATGCCATGTTTGTGTCCCTCCGCAGGCCTTCTGATAGGGTGCGTGAAAAAATGCAAATTATGCGAAATTTGAAGGGCAGATTATGCGATTTTTTTCTGAGCAATTTTAAGCTTATCTTTCAAGGTTTCTGGACAAAAAAAAAACACTTTTTTACTGCCCTAAACACATTTTGAACATAAGGGAACAGTAATTATATGAATCTTGGTCGACATTACATGTAGTTGGGTCAAGTACAAAAAATGAGGTCTTCTGGTACTATTGGTGCACCACGTTAAAAGTTGAAAGGACACAGCTAACATGCCAAATGAATGATCAATAATTATTTATAATTATTCCTGTATGCTACGACTAGCTTCTTACACTTTGTTTTTGTGTGCAGTATTATAATTATTTCTGAACAGATTTGCTAATCTGAACAAAGGGCATGTTTGTGTTACACCAATTGGCGACTCTTCAGGGCTCGAAATTAACATTTTTAGTAAGGCGCCAATTGGCGACTGATCCAAAAATTTTGGTCGCCAGATCTTAACTTTTAGTCGCCATTTTTTTCACTGATATTTTTTTCTTCATTTTTCTGATGATCATGTACACATGCAATCTTCTTCATAGTCCTAAGTTGAGGTACACTTAAGCTTCTAGGGGCTCGTAAAACATATCATTACGCATTACGAGGTAAATAATCAATGTGAAAGCAGCTTTAGTCACGTTTCCTGTGCTTCCTCCGCTTTTGTTAAGTTTCCATGTAACATCGAGTCTATAGCTTACATAAATAGACGAACCTGAACATAAACAATCACCAGTTTTCCATATTTTCAGCGCTAAAAAGCCAAGGCTTCGTTGTGAACTTCACGCTTCAATGATTGCACGTGTTGTTTAGTGCGCCCGCAATACCAGCTGCTGAATCAAACATGGCGCTCGATTATGAAACATGGAGATCGAAGAGCCAGAAGAGTCGTGGGTTTGTTTTGTTATTTCTGTGCGCATAAATCGTGCATTTTATCCAAAACTACGGTTGACTTGCCTTTGAGGTTAAAAGGATGAAGGAAAAAGGTGAAGGTTAGTCGCCCACTGGCGACTAGCTCTAAAAATCTAGTCGCCAACGCTTGATTTTTGGTCGCATTGGCGACCAGTGAGTCGCAATGTCGAGCCCTGCTCTTTAAGAATGAGACTCATACCAGGCCCCCCACATGCAAAATAACGCCTTGAACTTCTCATATTTACGAAATTGAAGGTAACAAAGGCTTTTTA
>NC_090884.1:66514183-66521683 GCF_036669925.1 Montipora capricornis
CTTTTTCTGGGCTGAGATTCGACGACGTCAGTCTGTAAAGACGCCTGTGGCAGCTGCTTTCAGTCCATAGTTGATCTCACCCACGCAACCCAAGCGTGCATGTGTAAGGAGGACAGACTTCAACACAGTGTGTCTCCCTCGTACTCTTCACAAACACTGTGTAGGTTCTCTTTAATGTTTCATTTGTAGATGAACTTACAAAGGCCATGATCTCCCTCATTCAACTGAACATGATGCTCGACCAACTGAGCCACAAGTTTCTAAGATTTTTAGTGGCGAGCTTCCCATTGGGTGAGGAGGTGTCTATCTAGGGGCATGTTTCCCAAGAGATCGCCTTCTTATCTCTTATAATTTAAGCCTTTTCAACAGAGGGTAACTGATATCAATACAATGGTGAAAACTGGCCTGAATCTGTATACTAGTCTTAGAATTTGAAAACCAGGGATTTTGAACTTGCATTTATTAAAACATTCTCTAGTGTTTTCCGGTTGCTTTAATTTTCAAGTGCTACTTAAACAAACTTCAATTGCAGTATATGACGTTAAAGAATATGCTTTTTCAGATGTGACTAGAGAGAAGAAGGGCTCATTGCTCCAAATGGGGAAGATTCCAGGAATCGCTGTCATCGGTAATTACATGTTACATAAGTTCCATTTTGCGGACTGTAAATAACATAGATGCTCTCATATTTTGAGGTGGGGGGGGGGGGGGGAGGGGGTGAGAAGACTTTAAAGGCAATTGCATTTTTCACCATTACCATGACCCAGTATTTAATTTAATTTAATCAAGAGCATTTCTGATACATGAGGTTGATATGAGCTTGAGACTAAAAACAAAGTGATTATTATTAGAGCTAGCCACGACTACGAGGAAAAAATAAATCAGAGTTTATCATTTTTTTAAATCAAAGGAGAATAAAGAAGGAACGATTCTGTAACTTAAAACTAAATTGAAAAGCTAAACCACACGCAACTGCTGCCGGGTTTACACTTGCCCGTTCATAATTTTTATTTATCACGCTCTTGTGGCTTTATACGTGTCACTGCCAAGAATTTCTTTAATGCGAGGAATATCACTTATTTGTCCTTCTCTTTCGTCTTTAGGATTTAGTGTTCTTGTATCGGGAATTGTGCTGGGGTTTCTGGATCCAACATTTGCACCTTACATGAAGAAAGTAAGAAATTTCGTCGCCCAATTCCCCCCCCCCCCCTAAAATGATGTGTTCACGGCCTCAAAGTTTCATTCCTCTATCGCTTTTATGCAGCCCATGCCCATTTTCAATTTACGCATTAAGCATTTAAAGATACTTTGCCGGTCGATGACTTTGCCGTTCCACCCAGTGTATGACTGTGTTCCCATGGAAAAGGGGGCTGCAACTGCAAAAGCTACGAATCAAACTATGTAAAGCTGCCATTAACGGGAGCAGAGCTCTCTATGTAATTTTGGGTGTGTGACTGACCGTGATTCCCAGTCCTCTTGAAAGAAAAATCGTAGTGTTCCGTTCAGCAAAAGATTCTCAGCAGGTTTTTCAACAATCGGCAGTTTAATGAAATTATCTAAAAACTTGTCGGCAGAGTACTGTGACCTCTTTAGAAATTTCCTCCAGATGTGTGAAAGACACATAGGATAAACCACAAAATTCTGCTATCAATTGAACATAGTTTTGTTTGAAAACTACATATTGAAGTTGTTTTTTTCTTGATGTTCGTTCGTTCGTTTTTATTTATTTTTTATTTGTCTTATGTTACAGTTTGGCTTGGGTCCCAGCAAAGTTGGCTTAATATTCCTTCTCTGTGCCTTCTGTTATGCAATTTCTGCTCCAGCGGTTGGGTGGATATGCGATAAGACGGTAAGTGATGGATACTTCCGTACATTTGAGTCGTTTTTCTACAAGCTTTTTTGAACAAGTCAGTACTCGGTAAGCCAAAATGACGAGTGTATGTAACTGGAACTATCCAAATCTGGGAATGTAAAACTACAACATTTGTTTGGAAGTTTGATCAAAGTACGGATATCATAAAAAACACTAAATCCTTTACTAACTTTTCTTTACTAACCGACGAAATCCTTAGGCCTAAACATCGTTTGAGGGCCTAACTGGGCCTAAAATTAGCCTGAAGGGGGTATTTTTTAAAGAAACTGTGGTGCTGCGTCGGTGGGGAAGTAGTATACAAAAATTTGGTTTTATCAACGGAGTTGATAATGTAAATTGGCCACCTGTACGTACAGACATTCTAAAAGCTGACGTTTCGAGCGTTAGCCCTTCGGATTCGCTCTAAAATTAGCCTTCCGAGGTTTGCATTTTCACACGTAATGTGCATTTTACCACCCTGCGAGCAGAGCCTCCTTTTGTCTTAATCTCTACTGAGGAGTAGAAAAGGAGGCTCTGCCTGAATCGCGTCAACTCTTTGAAGCCGCCGCAGCCCGAACTTCTGGACTAGTCCCTTGAGCCCGCTGCACCGTGAAAAACGAAGAAGGCGGCGAGAACTGGCGCATTAGTCTTGGGTTCGAGACTGTAACCTGGCAACATGCAGCGCATACTCAGTCAAGACCTTACTCGATTCATGCAGAGTCTTTCTCTAGAACGCCAAAATCGAGCAAGCAAAAGAAAGGCTCTGCTAGCAGGGTTGCATTTTTACCCCCCTGAACTGCATTTTTTACATCGGCCAATTACAAGCGTTGTTTTCCTTTGCGGGGTCGGAAACTTAACACTACCATTCGCTTCGAGAGAGTACTAGAATAAAGTTTAAAAAGTTCATCAAAGAGCTTTCCAAACTCCCTGGTTTATTTTAATCCCGGTTTAAGACTATGTGGTTTACTAGAATGATCCATCCTTTCCAAAAAACACCATGCATTTAACTTTACAAGTAAGGGCCAAGCGTCTAATTAACGAGTTGCGAAAATTAGCATTTGAATTTTCGTTTTAGTGGTATAAGGAAATTTTGAGTTCTGGTACTCACGGCGTGCAGTCATGTGTCCGCATTTGAACGCCTCATTGAATTAACTTGATAGGGTTTTTTTATATAGTGGTTCCGAAATGGCTTATCGATAAAGTGGCACAAACATTTTAAAACTTAAAGTTGATTTCCTCGTATTTCAGGGTAAAACTCGGCTGGTTATGTTGTTTGGTGCATTTTGTGTTCTTGTTGGCATTCTTATTCTTGCTCCTGCACCATTTCTTACATTTCTTCCACAAAGGTTAGTGTTTATTTCGTTTTATTCCCAGCACGATCTTTGTGTACATAAAACACTCAGGGGCAAGTATGCATGACGCAAATACCGGTATAAATGGATTTTCACAGGTTCATTATTTGAATTTTTTTCAATTGTCTTATGAAAATAACCGGACCCAGAATTGGGCCCTGAGGAACGGCAAATTCCACTGTTGCCATATCTGACTTCCTGTCATCAATTTGCACGAGCTGTTAGTTAGATAGTCAATTATTCACAATAAAAAGTATTGTGAGAACCAGAGGCTGTGCGTCTTAGAGACGACCGACCTAAATTGGACGGCGGTATCAAAAGCCTTGCTATAATCTGCGCAGACCATCAGTGTTACCTCTCCTCTGCTTGATACCCGTATTAGAGCGTCGCGGATGCTTATTTCCCTTTCGTAAACGGTCGTTGCCATTTCTCAGAACGGTCGTTGCCATTTGAAATGGTCGATGCCATTTTTTGGCTCTGAATTACACTCATTAGGTCTAAGAACTCAAAAGGTTGCGGTTACTGGGAGTTGTGTCTCGCTGGTCATACGAGTTAGGGTTCGGGTTAGGGTTCTGTTTAGGGTGAGGGCTAAGAACCCGAGTTTGAGTCTTGAAATTTGTGGACTCTTTTTTTCCTCCAGTTTTTCTTTTATAAGTGTTTTTTTTTCCTTTTTTGTATTAATTTTTGTTAACGTTTTTTCTTAGTTTCTTTCTTTTAATTTTCTTTGAAGTGAAGTGTGTAGTCGACCGTTATAAATGGCATCGACCGTTTCAAATGGCAACGACCGTTTACGAAAGGGAAATTTTCGGACTCTTTTTTTCCTCCAGTTTTTCTTTTATAAATGTTTTTTTTTTCCTTTTTTGTCTTAATTTTTGTTAATATTTTTTCTTAGTTTGTTTCTTTTCATTTTCTTTGAAGTGAAGTATGTAGTCGACCGTTATAAATGGCATCGACCGTTTCAAATGGCAACGACCGTTCTGAGAAATGGCAATGACCGTACGCGTTTCAAATGGCAACGACCATTTACGAAAGGGAAATTTGCGTCTCGGATCCCCAGTAAGATAGAAGTTGTTGAATGACCATTCCGGAATCCTGATACTGTAGGACCGAGTAACGCTTCCTCATTGATGTAAACAATGAGCTGGTTGAGCACCAAGCGCTCGAAAACTTTAGAAAGTCATAGCAGAGGAAAGTCAAAATAACTATTTTGTAGAGCGCGACTGCGACAAGAATTTCTGACAATAACGTGTGCAGAGTAGTGAAAGTATTCGACTAACAGAGTTCACGAGTGACGACGATTAAAAATTGGACTCGTAACGTCAAAGGTATTATAATAAATGTCAATTGAAATGAAATAGAGGTACATGTCAATGAAAATAGACAAAGTTTCTTTAGCAGACTTTACCGAAACTTGACACATATGACATTAAACTCTAAGCATAGCATATACGTGAAATCGCAGTAAAAATCTCTTTTTGACAATCGTGTGGAAAGCCGAAAAGGCCATAAAATGCATCGGTTACTAAACCAACTCAACGCTGAAACAAAACGTGCCGTGGTTAATAACTTCGTTAACACCCAGTTAATGATAATATGGCCGAGCATCCCTCGTAAGGAAAGGAGGAAAGATAACGAGATGCGACATTCCCATTTGAAAGCAAAACTAACTGAAAGCTAACATTAGTTGGAAAGCTACACCTTTGTACTGTTTCACTTTGGTAAGTGCACACGTACTTGCTATGCCACTCCGCCTAAAACCTGATGTAGGTGAGAACTGAGTAAAGATGAAAAATGTGGTCCTTGTGCCGCGTGGAGTAGTTGACTCTGTAAGGCAACACTAAAACTGAACTTAATATGCTATTGAGACGTAGTGATTATAATCAAGAAAATGTGATGCAATTTGCCTAGGAATTCTCTGACGTCATTTCTCATCAGTTATCTTGTTTATGGACATTACAACAAAGGACGATAAAGAGCTGCAAAACCGCAGTGGACGTAGCATACTAATGAATTGAATCAACGCGTTCCGACAATAACTAGGAATGCAGTCAGAAATTAACGTTAGCACTGCACAGTAGACTTGAATTAAAGTATATTGCAGTTTATGAGAAACCTTACTTGAACTCGTCGTTATTCGCAATCAAGTTTCCATGTGAATTGGCCCGATAAAGCGTATCAAGGAAACCACATCTTAGCTAGTTTGATTAGTTTAACTGCTAGAGTGGTTTTTAATTGAGTGTCGAAAGTAATTCAGTAGCGAATTGCTTTGGTTTACGATTAGTTCACTCAGTGATTGGTTCAAAGTTCTCGCGCCACTTTTTTAACCAATCAGAAGCGAAACCAAAACCAATCGTGGCTCGCGCGTGCACATTTTCCCGCGCTTTGTGTCGGCAACTGGATTGTCTCCGTCCTTCTTGATTGGACAAAGTAATTACTTTGGTTTTGGTTTTACGACACTCAATTGAAAATCGCTCTATGCAACCAATCTCATGGGCGCGACACTGCATAATACTTCCGCATTGTTCGCTCTACCAGTAAAATCCGTTTCGTACACAAACGAGTTTATCTTCTACACACGTACTGTAGGTTTTGGGTTTGCGATCTATCAAAATCGCACATAGATTATGTCAGTTATATAAAACGATTTTTAGGTCAGCCCAGTTAATTTTTTCAGTCATTCTTGATACTAGTCTTGCCGGGTCAGGTAATAGTACCTATGGGTTGAAGCAGCTGAAACAGTTCGAGCGCTTTCTTTCAGTTGACGGATCGTAAGTCATACGGTGAACTGAGATTTCTAGGCGGCACGGAGTTTTCAAAATAATCTCGAAAACCACAGCAAGGAATTTTCAATAATACAGTAGGTTACATTGCATTACCAGTGTGTCTATTATTTTTTTAGCGATCGTTTGAATGCACCAACCTTCAATGCGGTCCTCGGAAAAGGACATCGAGAAAGCAGTCCAACCTAAGCGTTTCTTACAGACCGCTAGGTTCATTGAATCTCATTAGAGAATTGTCTCAGATAGTAAAACAATACATTGCACCGGTGTAGAGGTAGTATGAGGAAGGAATGTCAAAACGGCGGGTCGTGTTACAGTGAGCAGTCAACAGTTCTCGGCCACATTTCTCGGCTATTTAAAGGAAGATATTAAGGTATATAAATTACGTTTAAAAAAAGACTATGCAAAAAACATAATAGCTCTTTCTTTTCTATTCATACAAGCGCTTTTTGGCTTTAAACGATCACCGGGTGTGTATTTTTCAACATATCTTACTCTAAAAACAGCAAAAGATCAAATCAGATGTTAGCTTATTATTTTACAATAGCCGAGAAATGTTGAAAACGCATTAAGCGTTTTCTTGTCCAGAAACGAACGCCAACTAAAGATCAACGAAAGCGTGTATTACACAATACGCCATATATTCTGGTAGCTACATCAAAAGCACAACCAGTAAATGTGTTTTTAGGAGTGAGAAATGTGAGTGAGAACCGTTGCCGTTGTCAACAACGGCTTGGTTCACGCAACAGACAATGCGGTTTTGTATGACACTGATGATGCGCAGCAAATTTGGCGAAGCAAAATCTAGAGAGACATGAATGTGGCTCTTTCCCTTGTACTATTCTATTGTCTACGCAATTTGTTGTCTTTAACTTGTGAGGAGTCGAACTCTGCTTAGCAAAATCAAATGATTCTGCAGCTCGAAAAGCGGCCGCTAACTGTGCGGAGTCTGGGAACGAGTCTCCTCCTAATTTTGTTCGCTGGTTTTAAGCTTCATAAAACAGACTTTACTACAATAAAACAGTTTTTAACGCAATGCTACAAATTTTTCACTATTTTGAGGACATGTATGATACGGTTTCCAGTTTTGTTCGATGAAACTCAGTTTCAGACAATCCGGGTCAAAACACTTCGGGACACTTGTCAAATTTTGGGCAAAAAGTAGAGAGTTAACTGTACATGCTTCCATCGTTATATGAGCAACGTGTGTTCTTCTTTCGCTGCCTTTTTCGCGCCCCCCTTGCCCCCAGACAATGTTGAAACATGCCAGCGGTCGATGAACGGAACTTGATTTGGAGACCGTGAAAAACCAACATTGTAATGGGGGGAGGGGGAAAAGCGCGAATTGTCCCAACAGTTTTCGCCAGGATTGTAGATACCATCTCAGAGGCATTGGGGTTAACCCACGTCCGCCCAAGTTCAGTTTTAATTGGGTGAAATCTCTTTTACGGACAAGGTAGCAAATGAAAATAGCTTTCAACCAAGTCTCCTCGTTCACTGTTGCCATTATATAAGG
>NC_090884.1:66526683-66536683 GCF_036669925.1 Montipora capricornis
TTTTCTTCCAGTTTCCTCTGTAGGGACGTTATGACAGACTCCAGATTTGTTTCTGTTAACTTCATTTTGCCTCTCTTATGTTTTGCGTATTGTATTGACTTTGAACGAATTTGCATCTTCATTGTATCCCAGAGGAGCACTTTGCTCTACTTTGCTGGGGCAGGAGGGAGCAGCGGCAGTAGTGGTAGTAATTTTTCCAGTTCTTTAAGACAACAATTTTATTGAATAACTTACATGGCCTGTGCGTAATTTTCTTAAAAGGTGCTTTTCTCTAAAACAAGTGATTTAAGGTGGCTGGAACCAGTTTCACTACTTTCAAGGACCTTTTTATTAGAGGGGTTGTCACTACAAAACTGTATCACGTAAAAGAAATGTTATGGTACCATATCAAACGCCAATTGTTACTTAACAAAATGCGCTCACTATTTTGACGTAATAGGTTACCATGGCAACATGAAAGCTCTCCAAAAACACCCTATATTTCGTCTTTACTTGCTTATATCTTAAAAATGAACTCGGTGACCCCCATTTTTTATTGTAGAATAGTAATTAGCAATTTGACAGAGGACTATCTGCAAAGTTAAAAAAAATTCTTGGGAGCCTATTAAGAGCTACCTTAAATTTTCGAAAAATTAAGGTAGCTCTGAATTGGCTCCCAAGAATTTTTTTAAACTTTGCTGATAGTTCTATCTCAAGATGCTAATTACTATTCTACAATAAAAAATGGGGGTCACCGAGTTCATTTTTAAGATATAAGCAAATAAAGACGAAATATAGGGTGTTCTTGGAGACCTTTCATGTTGCCATGGTAACCCATTACGTCAAAATTGTGGGCGCATTTTGTTAAGCAATAATTGGTGTTTGACGTGGTACCATAACATTGCTGTTACGTGATATAGTATAGTAGTTATAACCCATCTAACAAGAAGGTCTCTAAAAGTAGTGAAACTGGTTCCAGCCACCTTAAACTCCCAAGGATAGTATTGTCCGTTTAAATTTTGGAGATGTCTTTCGATAACAACGTTTTCACCCTCCTTTTAAGCACTGTATCATATAACACAAAAAAGACGACTGAAATATGTCTGAATTCTTAAGCAATAAGTTATCGTGCTGGAGTAACTCATGACCTGAGTTCTTGAATTAAACAATTTTAAAAGCATTAAACAAAATTCTATTTTGCTTCACTCTTACACTGTCATCTACCGTTACTCTCCAAGCCTTCTTGAAAACTTTGTCTCAGATGTGTGCAAGGCATCACGAAAAACTATATTGGAACAGGAAGGAGAAAACAAGTACTCCAAGCAGCCCGAACTTTACATAGAATATTCTAGCAGCATCATTTGGCCGTGTGGTAGCTGCTTGTGTGGACGCCTGGGTTTGAATACAGGCTTTATCAGAACACAACACCATAGATTTCACCAGGACTTTGTATCCACCTGCCTGCAAGGCCAGCTTGCCTTCTTCTACAGCTGAAGCAAACTCGAGAATGGTGGAGGTTAAGTGAGCGGATGCCGAGATAGTTGTGTTGACGATACCGAGAGCTTTCTTGTCAGCCAACACCATGGTAATTTCTGTGTCATTACGAGCGGGGTCATAACTGTTAGTGTAAGCCATCCAATCCATCACAATTGTGTTCCACTTTAAGACGTTTGCAATGGATGAACCGACTTCATCAGCGAACCAACGTCCGGCATCCTGCGGTGAAAGGTGAAGTTGCATGCTCGCTGGTTTTTGGACTAAGATTTTCGTGAATTTCATTACTCCTCCAACAGCTTCCTGATCCTTTAGGCACTGCCTAATCGGACTGTATTCATCGGCACATATCGTCTCTATGTTCCATAGGCGATTTATGGATTCCCATGCCTGCCATGCCGTGCCCATCTTGATAACTGACCCCTTGATGGACCAGAAAACCTTGAGATAGTCCGTGCAGTTAAGGTCACAAAGTGACGGCACATTTCGGTCGGGCTTCATGTAGCAGGGAATGTGAGTAGCTAGCGATATTTGACGTATCTCGGAACACGACAGTGTTATCCATGGACGTACCAGAGGCGCCAGTTTCAACTGAAGACAATTTCGGACAGCAGACACCCATGACCACCCATCGGCGCTCAATAAGGCTCTTCGATAGTTATACAACGTAGACGACGTGGTTGCACAAAACTTCTCAGCATAACTGATTGCGTAAGCAGTACTGGCATTATCACAGGAATATTTCCTTCTCAAGCAGTTACGGTACCAGTCACAATCCCAACCATATGGGCTGTAGCAGTCCCCTGGTGGAGGTCTCCATATTTTTTCTCCAGGTGTACATTTGCAGCTCCTTTTCACGTCGCCATAGCTTTGATCAGACACTTCACTCATACACTGATACCAGCAATACAAATAAGTTTGAAAATTGCTGCAAGTGAGTTTATGGCCACTTTGTCTTTCTACGTAGCTGTCTTTGGCGCAGGTCACCCACTGGTACTGGCCGTTCAACTCCAAGCAAGCGGTTCCCCCAGAAGGTCCAAAAAGTCTGTGGCATCGCTGGGTCCAAGCGAGTTGCACGTGCAACAATGCTAGGACAAATAGTGACAGCATCTTAAGCTTGTCGTGGAAAAGCAAGACTATAAGCAAACAAAACGTACCTCAGAGATGAATAAGAAAATAATTTCTTTAAACACTAAGGATTCATAGTTGACTGTACAACGTTTTAAGCTTCCATTTCTTTAACATCAGTTATCAGTACACGCACACCTAAAAGAAATATTTTTGGAAGTAAGCAGCACCGTGATGTTCACTGTAAGAAAAGGCGAGTTGTCCACACTGCGATTTCCCAGTCACGATTTTCATGTTGAGCTCCTCTAGCTAGCGTGGCGAGGAAACTAGTAATTGCAAACATGTGGCTCAATGTTCTATTGATGGGGTCCTGACAATGAGTTACCATCATGGCTAGAATAAAATGAAACCGGGGGTAAAAGAGTAAGCAAACAACAACTACGGTGTATAAGCAACATTGATTCGGTACTTAAAGCGGTTTTCAATTGAGTGTCGAAAGTAATTAGTGAATTACTTTGGTTTTGCATTACTTCACTCAGTGATTGGTTCAAACTTCTCACGCCACTTTTTCAACCAATCAGAAGTGAAACCAAAACCAATCGTGGCTCGCGCGTGTACATTTTCCCGCGCTTTATGTCGGCTACGTGTAATTATTAAATTCTCAACCTGGGATAATGCAATTCTCGTGCTCTGATTGGTTCACTCAATCTCGGTTATCAGCTCATATACCTTGGTTTGACCTTATATGGTAAATGATTGACCTAAGTGTTGCCAAGCTAAAAGTTTTTTCGCCGGAAAGCGAAATTTCTCTCTGAAGAAAGCAAAAAAAAAGTTTTTCTGGACAGCTGGGTTAAATTCCGACGTTTAGAAGTACGCGAAAAGGTAAGAAATGTTTTTGTGACGAGCCTGCGTCTGTCTGACCACAAGGTGTTACACGGCATCGCATCGGTTCTCATCAAGTTTTTTCGATTTCGCTCGGATTTGCTCGCTTTTTTCACTCGCATTTCGTACTTTCTAAACTTTTGGAGTTTAAAGGAATTTAATAAAACAATTATTCCATTCGCGCTATTTACCATCTCATATCCAACGCGCGCTCATGGAATAATTGTTAATTATACTTAGAGTTTTGATTGGTTTAGTGGATTGTCTCCGTCCTTTTTGATCGGCCAAAGTAACACTCATTTGATACATGGACGTGTGACTGGTGGAAGAAACAATATGAGGCATTATTATGGACCTTGAAATAAACTATTGTTCAGATGTTGAACCCGTAATTTACAAGGATAGAATCATGGCAGGGGAAACTCGAAATAACTATTTTGTAGAGCCCGGCTGCGACAGGAATTTCTGACAATAACGCGTGCAGAGTAGCGAGAGTATGCGGCAAACAGAGTTCACGAGTGACGACGATTAAAAATTGGACTCATAACGTCGAAGGTATAGATAGCCTAGGTTATAATAAATATCAGTTGAAATGAAAAAGAGGTAAGTGAAAATAAACAAAGTTTCTTTGGGGGAGTTTGTCGAAAATTGACACATCTGACGTTAAACTCTAAATATACCATTATAGCATTTACATAAAATCGCAGTAAAAATCTCATTTTGACAATGGCGTGGAAAGCCGGAAAGGCCCAATCTCGACCCCAGAGCTCTTCTCTTGACTGAGCGAGAGAAGAGCTCTGGGGAACCCTGAAACAAAGTGTCTTCTCATTGGTGTTCGTGAAGAACAATCAAAAGCGTTTCTAATTGGTAAATTCATGTTAGAGCGAGGAGTGAGCAGGCGCCGTAAGGTTCCAATAGCCAGTTTTTGGCTATAAGACCCCTACGGCGCATGTTCCCCTGCACAGAGTTTCCCAGAGCCTTGGGTCGATCCAAGACTCTCTCTGGTGACGAGAATGCGGAAAGGCCATAAAATACATCAGTTACTGAACCAACTCAACCCTGAAATAAAACGTGCCGTGGTTAACACCCAGTTAATGATAATATGACCGAGCATCCCTCGTAAAAAAAGGAAAGTAAAGCAACCATATTTAACGTCGATAACTCGTAACAGTAATTCAACTGACAAACCTGAGGTCGACGGTGCGCTTATTTTACTCCGCCCTTTCCATCAGAGCTACGCTTTACGGGTATTTTAAAGCTACTTAAGCTACACTGAAAGGAAAGAAGTCGAAACAAGGATGCGAGATCCGGGAATCGAACTCAGGACCTCTTGCACAAAGGCCGCGCACTAACCGACTGTGCCACCCTTGCTCCTCAAAATTATAAGGAAAGGAGGAAAGACGAGATGCGATATTTCCTTTTGAAAGCAAAACTAACTGAAAGCTAGCATTAGTTGGAAAGCTACACCTAGCTGCTGTTTCACTTTGGTCAGTGCACACGTACCTGTGATGCCACTCGGGCTAAACCTGATGTAGGTGAGAACTGAGTAAAGATAGAAAATATGGTTCTTGTGCTGCGTGGAGTAGTTGACTCTGTAAGGTAACACTAAAACTGAACTTAATGGGCTATTGAGACGTAGTGATTATAATCAAGAAAATGAGATGCAATTAGCCTAGGAATTCTCTGATGTCATTCCTCATCGGTTATCTTGGGTATGGACATTACAACAAAGGACGATAAAGAGCTGCTTAACTGCAGTGGACGTAGCATACTAATGAATTGAATCAACGCGTTCCGACAATAACCAGGAATGCAGTCAGAAATTTACGTTAGCACTGCACAGTAGACCTGAATTAAAGTCTGATGATAAACTAAACTTTTCATTTACTTCATCTCGTCGTTATTCGCAGCGGCAATCAAGTTTTTAATGTGAATTGGCCCGATAGAGCGTATCAAGGAAACCGCATCTTAGCTTGAAAAGTTTAACTGGTATGCAACCAATCTCATGGGAATGACACTGCATAATACTTCCGCATTGTTCGCTCTACCAGTAAAACCCGTTTCGTACATAAACGAGTTTATCTTCTACACACGTACTGTAGGTTTTGGGTTTGCGATCTATCAAAATCGCACATAGATTATGTCAGTTATATAAAACGATTTTTAGCTCAGCTCAGTTAAGTTTTTCAGTCATTCCCGATACTAGTCTTGCCGGGTCAGTTTGAAGCAACTGAAACGGCTCGAGTGCTTTCTTTCAGTTGACGGATCGTAATTGATGCAGTGAGCTTTGTAGTTTGTCCAGTGCCTTTCCCTGGCACCGTAATAAGTGATTTTACCGAGATTTCTAGGCGGCGCGGAGTTTTCAAAATAATCTCGAAAACCACAGCAAGGAATTTTCACTATTACGGTAGGTTACATTGCATTACCAGTGTGTCTATTATTTGTTTCGATCGTTTAAATGCACCAGCCTTGAATACGCTCCTTGGAAAAGGACATTGAGTAAGCAGTCCAATTGCAACCTGAGCGCTTCTTGCAGACCGCCTACTTAATTATGGTTTATAGCTGTCTTATTTATTAGGGACAAAGGCACTGATTGTTGTTGTTTAATCGTAGTTTTCGGTTGCAGGAAGGTATGGCTTGTGTGTCTATCCATGGGGTTATTAGGTGCTGCTGTCAGTGCTTATCAAGTTCCTTGTATGCCAGATATGTTAGAGACAGCAAGGTAGTATAACAGCTCTAATTCTCAGACTCAATCGAATACAGAAAATGTGGCTTTAATTTATCAAACGACTTGATATTGCATGGTGAGCTCACAGTGACGTTTCGAGCCTTAGCCCTTCGTCAACGCAGTTCCCTCTGACAAAGCGCTAACGCTCGAAAACGAACGTGGGTCAGAGTTGTCTGTACTCGTATCGACAACGATATTCGTCATCGCAGTGGTCAAAATGTTGTGGACTCAGACACTGTTACTTACAGTTGAGAAAAAGTGTCAGATCTGTTGTAAGAAGAAGGAAGCGTAGTCAGGGCACTTTCTCATTGATTGACATTTACGCGCGCTGTCTCCCTAGCGAATATAGCTTTGCTCATTAACCTGAAGGGGCTTGGAGCAAAAACAAAACTTTTTATGGAAACTAACCTCTTTATTAAATCGAATACCGATCGGTATAGTTGGTCAGTAGAGTATTGGATTTATCCCATTTCCATAAGTGCAGTCTGAATAGGCCATTTTCGAAATATCACTGAAATATTTAGCTTGATAGTGAGGCATTGGGTTAACAAATTTAAAAGTGTACATTTGTAGGTCAATTTTTTTCCTGGTTTAAAATGATTTAAACCAGTTCAATCATGATTTTCCTTTGTTTCCGATTGTGATAATGGGACGTAGTAGACAATTGTTCTCTTCTATCCAGGCTACATCCATCGCAGACCTATGTTATGTATCGATGTTAAATGAGTCAAGTCACTGATGGAGCTTGAGAAAGCTAATCAATTTTCTATGTGGAGAAATTCAAAGGATTTGACTGTTAGTCAACGGATACTCCATGGTATGACCAACAAAGGAAGAAGTCGTTTTGTGTTTTGCTCGACAGTGAAAAAGTAGATCGAGGAAAAAAAATGCGTAAGGAATTTTTCGGACGTCTTTGTAAAAAAAGTAGGGTTTTTTGTCTAAGTTATTCCCTGCTACCCCTCTGGCTATGTTTTTATTAGCTTGTCTTTTGAAAATTGCCTCATGTATGCGTGTGTGTCTTTTTTTCCTTACTTGCGCAGGGAAAATGGCATGCCTGAAGACATAACTACTCATGGAGTCCTTTCGGGAATTTTTAATGCCACTGCAAGTATGGGGTGAGGTGATATAGGAATATGGAACAAACCAAGAAAACACTGTCCAGAAATGAAAGAACATAATAGCAGTGAAAACAAATCAAATGGCCTAAAAAGAAAGGCAATGCAGCTGTCTGGCAATAAGCTAGTTACATACGAGTTACAGGCAGACGCATAACCGTGGACATTAGTTACACAACTTAGCTACGACGACTTAAAGAGCAACAACTGAAGCAGTCACAAAACAAAAGTCGTTTGTGGTTACTCCGGACACTCATGACCCTCTGCCCAATAGATATCTCCCTTGGGGAAGATTTTCGGTTGGGTTTGCTGACTGAGTTTGGGGGTAAACATCAGTGTTTTAGCTCAGAATGGACGAAGGCAACTTATCAAAAGAAACACGCGTAGCAAGCCTTCCCGTGCGAAGGTTAATACCTCAAAGAGGGGTTTGCGCATTCTGAAAATTGGGGTGAGATGTTTCCTCGGCCTCCACCACCAATTTTCGCGCGACGAGATTGCGGAAGAATCCCTTTGAAGCTCTTCGTTCGAACGAGAATGCATGTCACGCATCAGGGCTTTGTGACAAGTCGTTTTGGTCATAACTGCAACTACGTGGTTTGTTTGGCCACTTTGGGGACTAAACAAACCTGCATCTTCCACAAGCAATCGGATATACTCGGAAAATATCTGAGTGCTCCTTTGCAGGAGTCGAAGCTACGACCTTACGATTACTATAGTTCGGATGCTCTACAACTGAACTAAAGGAGACTCGTGGAAGCTAGGCTATTAAACCAGGTTCTTCTCGCATGTTCATGTCCCACGAGTCTCCTAGAATAGCTCAGTGGTGCAGCATCCTAACTAGTGATCGGAAGGTCGTAGGTTCGACTACTGCAAAGGAGCACTCGGATATTTTCCGAGTATCTCCGAGTCATCGTCGGTAAAATAAATTTCTTCATTTCATTCACCAGGGTTAACATACAGCATCTCGTTCAGTACAAAGGTCATTTCCGAGTTCACATGTCCGCCTCCTCTTCAAAGCGAGTCTAAGTCCGAAGTTTTTGTGATAATGATTAGTTCTACTTTACATATGAATGAAAAGTAATTTGTGTAAGAACTGACTTCGCACTTAGACTCGCTTCGAAGAGGACGCAGACATGAACTCGGAAATTCCCTTTCGGATTTTCGTTTTAGACGCGTGCTGAGAGTGTTCCCACAGGCTATTTTTCAAGGAGCATATCGGTTAAACACAATAAGTTGTTTTACCGTGTTCAAAAGACCTTTCCCCTTAGCAAAAAGGACGGATCGATGTCGACGTTACCTCTTTAACTTCCTTATTAGAGATCCAAATCATGTAATTTGATTTCTAAATTTGTATTATTTTTATTTTAATCCTTCAGTGCATTTCTAGGGCCCACTGTCAGTGGTCTGACAGAGAATTACTTGTCCTTTGAATGGTCCACAGTGGTACGTACAGGGTTTTTTGCGTTTTGTACTACCCCTTATCTCAACTAATAAAGAGAGCATCCCCGCCTTGGTTGTTTGTATTACCTCGTTATTAGAAAGGTTCTTTCATTATGATGGATTTTGGAGCTCATCGGCCGAGTCAAATTGCCATGTCATTGAATAGTAACCAAAGAAAAGTGCCTATTTCTATACAGAATGATATTTCAAGCTCGAAACCGTTTCAGTGTGGAGCCGTCAGCAGGTAGAAAGAAAAAAATAAAAGTACTTGCACATCTGATTAGAAAGCCAACTGGAAGGAGAAGAGAAAATATTCAATTCGGGTCCACGGAACGCAAATTCATGTATTGTAAAAAGTTAATATAGTAAAGACTTGTATTTGAATTGCAATTAGAAGCTGGTGGGAAGATCTTTGTTCCTCGCCACCCCTGGGGTGCAGGGATGGCGCAGTGGTGAGAGCACTCGCCTCCCACCAATGTGGCCCTGGTTTGATTCCTGGACTCGGCGTCATATGTGGGTTGAGTTTATTGGTTCTCTACTCTGCAGCGAGAGGTTTCCTCCGGGTACTCCGGTTTCCCCCCTCCTCAAAAACAACATTTGACTTGATTTGAGTTAATTTCAGTTCACCGCTAGAACGACTAGACACTTAAATAAAGTTCCTTTCCTTTCTTTTCCTTTCTTTTCGCAGTTACGTTACTTAAACATTATTTAATGAAAGGAATCCTGACTCATCCTTGAACGGGATTTGAACCACGCAACTTTCTTCAGTTGAAATATTTTTGTGTTTCTTTAGTATACAACATTTTCTTGTTAACACCCTCTACGGGTCTATTATGAACTTTACAAAAAGAGCCTGCCAAACTACCCAAGGGGAGGAGGAGGAGGGGAACGGAAGGTTAGGGGACTCCCCGGAATTACCCTTCCCCTACCCCTTCCCCTACCCCCTACCCCCCCTCCATGGGCCACTATGCAGGCTACAATCTTGAACAAAATAAAATGCAAAATTAATACCCCCCCCCCCTCCCCCTAAAATCAATGATGAATCCACGCGCAATTTGAAGCCCGCCATTTTTCATCATTGAAAATGGGGGGAGGGATGGTGTTCATTTTCCATTTGAAATGTTCAAGATTGTAGCTCCCAGTTGGCTTGATACCTGAATTGGTAGAGCACGGCACCAGTATCGCATTGGTCATGGATTAAATCACGTTCAAATCAATCTCAGTTTCCAGTTGGTGGTGGTTTGAGCGGGAACCAAGACGATCAGTATGCAAAGCCAATGGCTTTCTACCTGTG
>NC_090884.1:66541683-66581683 GCF_036669925.1 Montipora capricornis
TGCCGTGCCGAACTCAAATGAATTTGGCTTGGCAGTGGCACGACGATGGCACGGCAGCGGTTTCAAACGTCGAACCTAATACATTCGTGCCAAATTCAAAAGACAAAACAAACCATCCATCCAGCGTAATAGGATGCAAATAATGAAAAATACATTAAATTAATTTATGAATTGAGTTCGGCGCAACAATAGCACGCCGTTTGAAACCAAGTCGTGCTACTGCCGTGCGGCACGGCAAGTCCTGCCGTGCTAAGTAGTCGTGCCGAACCTAAGTCAGCCGTGCCGCGCTTAATGGTTTCAAACGGCGTGCTACTGCCGTGCTTAAATCGAAATGACAATTTCATTTGAGTTCGGCACAGCCAATCAGATTCCGAGATCACAAGCAATTGTGTTAAAACTTGTGATTTGCTTGTTGCAGGCGTAAAACACGAGCTGTGTTTTGTGGTTTCTCAGACTTCGTGGCAAAAAACAGCATGGAGCCTCGAGGGCTGCGAGTGTGATCGACTTCATCTTAGAGTTCAGAAAGAGGCGGCGTAACTGGCACGACTGGGTCCTTGACATGTGGGCACAGGTTCAAAGCAGTAATGATTTGTCGGCGGTGATGCCGAATTCTACTTCACCGCACCGTCTAAAAAGCCAGCTAGTCATTTAGTAGGTTTTACCACCAGCAATGTTATGTTTTATGAATTGAAAGTTAGAAAGGTCATGGCCGTGAGGTAAGCAACTTACAGTAGCAAGCAAGCCTGAAAAATCCATGCTTTGTTGTTGAATTCATTCTGCACTACCCGTTCAAACCTACGTTTTTCAGGCTTGCTGCTATGATCTTTCTAACTTTCATTTAAGGTCTATTCCGCAGTACTGTTCAAAAATATAAATATAGCATATTCTAAAATCATGGTTTGTTTTAGTGGAGTGCCAGTGGACTAAGGTCGGTCGTACTTCCACCATAAACAATCATGTTCGTCGAATGGATGCATTATTTATCTGTTCTTGTATAATACTTATATAAGGTATTCTTTTTTTTTATACAAGAGAGATATTGAAATGGAAGTCATCCTTTTGATCCGTGGAACTTTCATTGCGTAATAATAAATCAAGATTTCCGTCACAATGGGCAGGGAGTTTCTTGTAGGCAGAGACTCGTGAAAGCTTCGCCCATAGCCATTTCGCCCAATTTCCTAGGAACCTTAGGCCCTTAGGCTCGCATCCCGAGCCCACTAATCTGGACGCCAATAAAAGTATAAGTACATATTTATAACTTTTTTCTTGTGGTAACATAGTGTAATTAACAATGATTTAGATAAACATATACTGGCAAAAACTAACGATAAAAACGTCCAAGGTTTCGGTGACATCTTGGCGCCATTGTCAAGGGAAACTAAAATTAATTAAATATACGATCTCAAGAGAAACTGAGAGTCCAGAGTCATGAATTTGCATGAGTTAGACAAAGACCTTTGGTCGAATTGAGTCGGATTGTACATTTAAACACGGTCGTAATTGTTTAATGAGTAACCTCTCATTAACGAGACAATCAAACTTGTTCTGGCATTTTTTCAGCACATTAAAACAATTGTGAAGGTCATCCGGAATCCTGACTGCATGTCTTTTATCATGATAGTGTTTGCGCACTGACGAGGTCTTGTTTCTATGTCCATCAACGCACACGGACAGATGGCCACGTGGGAGATTACGCCTTAAGAAAAATCGGATCATTTAATTGTGGCGAGCCTCCTCCGACCACAGTGGACGGTGCTCGAAGCAGACTCGCGTCTTAAGCAAAACATGATCATTTTTATTTAACGGTCTCCTCTTCCCGGCATCATTGGGTCGATGCTTTCCAGTTTCTATGGAAAAAGATCAAAGTCGATGTAAAGTGACCCGTCTGGACTCTGGAGGTCAAAGGTTAGACTCGACAGTTTCCGAGGAAGGGCTCGGAGACCACGGGGATTTCGTGGGAGAGTTACCAAACACAAGGAGGAAACGCAGTAAAGAAGTTTGAGTGTCTATTTTTTCCGCTCTAATTACAACTGAAAGTATCATTAAATTTTACTGTATTTGTTATAACAATAATACATTTTCGGGAAGAAGTGCCTTGCATTGACTGAAACGATAAACGTCACTTATTTTTAATTTGTAATTTAGATTATTTCATGCGAGACATTTCCATGACACTAACAACGTTGTGAGAGATAGAAAAACGGACTCTAAGCCCCAGCTAGGTATTAGTACCATGCACATGATCATGAAAATACGACCGAGAAAGTTATGTGATATGCATTCCGCGACAAAATGTTCTGTAGGATTATTTGCGTAAATACTAGTTAAGAGCTTTCAAACACCTTTTTATTCCATTTACCTTCACCGTTCAATTGTGGTCAGCAGCTTTCGTGATAGTTGCATACACACAATTATTCCATCTTTTCATTGTTTCGCATAGTGTGTGTGGTACTTGTTCGTTTGGGTGAGAATTCTCTTTTGCCTGGTCGAGGAAATTCTGGATAGCCGTACGCCGGAGGACGAGGTTTATCTATCACTTCAGGGTCGTTGTAGAACTTTCTGCAAAACGTTCGATGGTAAAAATTATTAAAAAGGCTACAAGTAGCCCTTACTTGGGCCGTGCCACTTCAGCTACCGAACGCATTGGGGTAATCAGATTGGTTTTGTTTTTTAGTTTCTGTGTTTGTTCTGATAGATTCTCGTCACCTGTGGCAGCCATTCGGAAAATTCCTTTTTTTTTTTTCGGTATTCTGTCACAGTTGCTATGGCGTTGATTACCAAGGAACGTGGTCAAATCTTCTGTGAAAGCATTAAGGGCCTGCATGTGCGTAAGCGAGACCAAAAAAGAAACATGGCCGTTTTCTTTTGTCACCTTCGGCCCAAGTGAAAATATTTGTAACCCTAACTTACTCCATAAAATTGCCAGAGAGTTTGGCGTCAGATCGGTAGTCGTTAGACAGTCTTTTACAGGAATCACAGATTAACGGCGGTTTATAACTGCATAGACATCCCAAGGGCCCTGGAGCCTGAGAGATGTTAAGGCTTCAAACCGACATTCGAGGTATTAATCATGATTTTTTCCCATATAAAGAAGAAATCAACCTAGTTGAAAACAGAATTCGATAAGCCCACAGGTGGCCCAGAGTCGGAAGGTAAACAATTATAAGGATTTGTATGGGAATCTCGATAACAAACTGAATATTTACCCGTAAACGTTCTCAATAAAAAAGCCGTACTTTATTGTCGTGGTGAATTTCTCGCTTTTTGTGTGGTTATTTGCCTGATTTAATGCGATTTCATCAACTTCTCAAATTCCCGGGCTGTCACTCTCCCCTTAAAAAAGGAATGGCTGGCAAGCAATTTCTAGCTTACCTCACTTCTCGCCGATAAAATCACACTTCTCCGGCATCAGTCACACTCCAACTTCCGGCGATGGCCACACAGATAAATTTACTTCCGGCCAACCGTTCTCTTGAGCCTCGATACAGTGAGAGCAAGTAAGTGAACGGTTGACCAGCCGTGTCAAAATTCGTTGTAAGCGAGCCTTGGACGATTTTGAAAATTTGAATATTTTTCGCTGTTTCTCAGCAATGGATTCTCGCTGGACCTTGAAACTTGATCAAGAGGAAGTAAATTTATCCTTGTGGCCATCGCCGGAGTTTGAGCGTGACTGATGCCGGAGAAGTGTGATTTTATCGGCGAGATGTGAGGTAAGCTAGAAATTACTTTCCAGCCTTTCCTTTATTTAGGTACGAGTGACAACCCGGGAATTTGAGAAGTCGCTTAAATCGCATTCAATCAGGCAAATAACCACACAAAAAGCGAGAAATTCACCACGACAAGAAAGTACGGCTTTTTTATTGAGGACTTTTGCGGGTAAATATCTTTTTCAGTTTGTTTTCGAGATTCCCATACAAATCCTTATAATTGTTTACCTTCCGACTCTGGGACGCCTGTGATAAGCCATGCTTAGAAAACAAATTCTAACAAAAAAAAATCTGAACATTTGTAGAGTATTTGTATGGTGCGTGGAAGCGAGAATCTAATGATGACGAAATTGGGAAGTTAAGTGAAACTTTGTTTTTACCCACTTATGTCCCTGATTGGGGCGGGGAGGGGGGTGGGGTATTTTTTAGTTGGATAAGTGTCTATTACAATTTTTGAAAGGATGACCCTCCTGAATGCTACCGCCGTTGGATGGATCAACTACCTCTGAAATGACTATTATCGACAATTCCTAAGTTTCTCTAAATAGCCCATTTCCGAGTTGCTGCCTCAGTTTCAAAGCGAGTCCTGGCGCACAACCATTCAAATGGAAATGAGTTGCGTATTCTTATGCAAATCAAACTCAGTCCTTTGCAATAGTTGAGCATCAAGACTCACTTCGAAACCGAGACAAACAGCAACTCGGAATATGGCCCATTGACTATTATCATCAATTTAAAACTCTTAGCGTTTGATAGGGATTATGGGAAATTAATATCTATTTTTAAAATCCCAACCCAATGCCTGAACTCCCCGGACTCGAACCTGGGAATGTTCGATTAACAACAACAATAAAAGCAAAGTGACACTCGCTAACACCAACCCGGTGTGGCCAACACATCACGCATGCGCACAACCATTTCACCCGGTCAATTAGCAGCCACGGACAGGCCAGGCCAAGCAGCATTAGGCATTAGCAGCCAAGGCCGAAACAGCTGTTCATGGAGGGTGAAGGGTGTGTGCGCAAGAGTGATGTGTTGGACACCCCGGGTTGGTGTTAGCGGGTGTCACTTAGCATGTATAGTTGTTCGATAAAACTTAAACACTAGACTACCGCATCGCTAACTGGCAGATACATAAACGTGTATTATCACCAGCTAAGAAGCAAGTTTAAAAAGGAGAAAATGTCGGTTACCATTTTAAAATCAAGTACTAGGCTTAGCCACTATTCAGAAATGATTTTATGTATACTAATTAGATTTGATAAATTATCGGTGCAATTATCAGCCACTTGATCTTTAGTTGTTAAGTGGATAAAAACAGTTCCTTCACATTGGGTGCTTCGGTTCAAATCTCGTCCAGGGATGCAACTTTTACTTTTTACTTTTCATCTGCTACCACAAGTCCTGGGACAAAGTAATCTAAATTGACGGTAACAGTCAATCCAGGGAAAATTACGAATTTTCGATAATCGTCATTTCAGTTGTAGAGGATATCTTGAAATGATCATTGCTTCTCGCCTCATTTTGCGCGCCGTCAGAATTTGAAACGTCAAGTTGCTATCAAATCCTACGGGAACGGTTGCTTCAGGGTACATACTATAAAGACGCATAATTCTGCAGGACGAGCTTGGGCAAACAGTTTTCTACGTCTGCTTTATGCGTCTGGACGAACTATCCAATTTCGTCTTTATACTAAACGAATTTAACAGAGTTTATGATAAAAACTAACGATAAAAAGTTACGACGTTTCGACCTTCCGGAGGTCATTTTCAAGCGCGAGTTAAAATGTACAAGTAAATTAGCATAAATATGTTTGTCATAATTAAAAATAGTTTTAAAATACCATGATCACTAACAAGGCAGTAAAGTATGTAACATAAGTGATGAAATATTTTTAAGAAATGGGGGACATAAATTAATTAGAAGAATAAACAACAATAAGCTTTTATAACCTGATCTAAACAAATAATTTAGCACGGATGGAATCAGATTGTTTGTTTAGCGTTGGTTTTAGGTCTTTGATAAAAAAACATTTCGAAAATAAGACAATCAAATTTGTTTTGACATTTCCTTAAAAATCTAAAACTTTGCGCGATGTCGTCCGGTTCCAAATCATGTTGCTCTCTGCCGATCCTTTGTGTTCCTTAATTCGTTAGTGAAGGTGTCGGCACGCCTATAACCGACATAACCTGCATCACACAGGTCACACTTAAAATAATACACCACGCATTGCTGATTCACCAAGGGCGGCTTGTCTTCCCTTACTTCATCCTTTAAGGATGAAGTAAGGTCACCAAGTTGTCTGCGTACTGCGTTTGCAGATCTTTGATCTTTAAGGGCAGCACGACTCTTATTGGAGCGTCTCGCTTCTCAGATACTTGCGTGCGTGAATCTTCAGACACTTTTGAATCGATGAATTGGCGGATGGTAGACTGCACAAGATTGTCTGGGTAGCACAATCGAGCAAAGGTCTCTTTAAGGTGTTCACATTCCTCGTGAAAAAACTTCCATGTAGATGAGAGCTTAAACGCACGGTTAAGCATGGTGTCCAGTGGTGAGCGTTTATATCTCCCATCTAAGTGGCTGTGGTAGTGTAACAGTAGCCCACTGTCCGTCGGTTTTTTGTACACCTTTGTGTCTAGCCGGCATCCATTTTTCATTACATGTACTTCCATTCCCAGAAAAGGAAGCCTGCCGTTTTCTTCGAGCTCCATTGTGAAGTCGATAGAAGGATGACTGTTGTTCAAGGTCGTTAGGAACTCTGAACCCCTTTCAACATCAGTCATTACGCTAAGTGTATCATCAACGTAGCGTTTGTAGACGTCAGGCATCTTATTTTCTGTTTCCAGTTGTTTCTCGATATTACATATAAAGGCGTTTGCCATGAGGGGTCCCAGAGGCGAAACCACAGCAACACTTGCGCAGTGCGCGGGCAACTTGGTGAACTCAGTCGAAAGGTCAATGAAGATATCAGCCCGGTGTTGACAAGTCGGAAGATCAAGGATGAAATCAAAGTAAGTGAAGACAAGCCGGTCATGGTGAATCAGTAATGCGTGGTGTATTATTTTAAGTTTGACCTGTGTGATGTAGGTTATGTCGGTTATACGTGCCGACACCTTCACTAACGAATTAAGGAACACAAAGGATCGGCAGAGAGCAACATGATTTGGAACTGGACGACATCGCGCAAAGTTTTAGAATTTTAAGGAAATGTCAAAACAAATTTGATTGTCTTATTTTCGAAATGTTTTTTTATCAAAGACCTAAAACCAACGCTAAACAAACAATCTGATTCCATCCGTGCTAAATTATTTGTTTAGATCAGGTTATAAAAGCTTATTGTTGTTTATTCTTCTAATTAATTTATGTCCCCCATTTCTTAAAAATATTTCATCACTTATGTTACATACTTTACTGCCTTGTTAGTGATCATGGTATTTTAAAACTATTTTTAATTATGACAAACATATTTATGCTAATTTACTTGTACATTTTAACTCGCGCTTGAAAATGACCTCCGGAAGGTCGAAATGTCGTGACTTTTTATCGTTAGTTTTTATCATAAACTCGATTTCCAAGAATTTACTCATCAAGAATTTAACAGACGTAGAAAAAATGTTTACCCAAGTTCGTCCCATACGGATTATGCGTCTTTTATAGTTTGTCCCGTCTTTACACTTAACGAATAACATAAGAGACGCGTAATTCGTCTGGACGGATTATGCGTGTCTAGCCTAAAAGCGGCCAATTATTAGAGGTTTATTCTTGGCGTTACGTTTTCGGCAAACGGCCAACGTCGGACTAAAATTTGCATTTTGCCAAAAATGGAGGAACGCGTTTGATATTAGGTCATTTCCTGCCTGCTTTTCTAAAATTCTTTGTGGTGTGAAATATATGCTTCTTTTAACCAAAAATGTGAGTGTATTTCAATCATACGTACACCATCTCAATACGTACGCGTCGCTCCAAGTTTTTTTTTTTTCAAATAAATATTAGATCAAACTTCTCTCTCGAGTATGCTGGAAAAGACCAATTTAAAAAAAAAGACATAATTAAGACATGTTACCTCTTGTATCCCAGGATAGTCCCTGTCTTTTTCAGTAAGTGTTTTCCGGCAGTAACTTTACTTTCTCGATTTCTCCAGACCGTTGGTAATTGATTCGTCCAGTCATTATGCCTGCTTTTTCGCAATTCAACGATGTGAAGACAATGACTGAGAAAAAGGAAGAGCGAAACAGCAAAAATGACAGTTTTCATGGCTAATTCCCAAGTCTCAGGTTCTCCTGTTTGTAAACGTACCGGTGTCTTCACGAAACTGAGATCCACAGTGTGTGGTGATCTGTTACTTATAGTTGATCGGAAGTGAAGGCGACAGCAAATTAAAGTGATGAACGCGTCGGTTGCTTGCGGTTCAAATATTTGTTCAACCAACTAGAAAAACAACTTTTGGAAAACAATGGGCATATCACAAACAACACTTAAGTGTCGCCTGGTGTCAAAGAAATTGATTAGAAAGTTGAAAGCTTAGCATACGGTAGCACGAAACAAACACGGCTCGGTCTGCTAAAGTTCATATAGCACACTGAGTAATAATAACGAGAATAACAATAATTATAATGATAATAAGAACTTTATTAACGTGGCCAGTGTGCCTAGTTTACAACGGTAAACTAATTGGGACGTCTAACTTTTAGGATTTACATATAAAATAAAAAAAGCTATTTAAGGTAACGATAACAGTCTCTAATAAAATCCGACTAATCTTTACAATAATTAACAACCACTTAACCGAAGTGGAGGTGTCTAGTGGTGTTTATTTATCGAGCCGCGAAGTTAGTATATACTAAAACAGTGAGATGATAAAGCAAAAAAGGATAAGTTTTAACTCATTTATTCCTGCAACGATTATACAATATTTTCGGGAGCAAATTCCGCGCGAGTTGCTCGGAGGTGAATCAGGCAAAGTGTATACGGAGTTTGAGTAGCCAATCAGAGCGCGCCTCGTTGGAACTCTATCCAATGTCTTAGTATATACTAAAATCATTTAGCTATCAGCTGCGACATAGAAAAGGCATGACTCGCATTATTCAGATAAAAGATCTCTTAAATTTAAGTTCCTTAAAAACGTTAATAAGGGATAACGTCATTGTTTACATTTGTTTCATTAACATACGAGTTCGCTCACAGAAGGCCTCGTGTTATTTACAAATTGATTTCAAAAGGTGACAGAACTTGTTAAACTTCAAGGTTCAATCTCCAATCTCCAGGTGCTAATTATCCCTACATTCTATGTAAAATTTCGAATTTTGAAAGCATTGTTGCTCGGACGGTTATCTGGTATATTGGCGGTTCAAAGATAGTTCAGAGATAGCTCATTATGCAATGCCCTTTCAATATTCAGTACTTTGTTCTGGGCTGACGGATTAGAAAACTATAGCCTTGGGCTGATAAGACCAAAATATGTAAACCGCGGGCAAATATTCCTTTTTCATACCGGATTTCTAACGCTCTAGTGTTAGGGATACGTTACAAACTCCTAATTTCATTATTTTTAAAAGCCACATTAAGATTAAAAAACAAATTCAGGAATTGAAACATAGCTTTTACCCACCCCACGGCTGGTAGTCAAAAGTGAATGACTACCGCCCGGATTACGGTTACCCACAGGCAATCATTCGTCTTGCTAGAGAAGCCAAGCGAATCACAATCAATTACACTACGCATTTCAATTCAAGTGATACTCCTTTTTTTGAAATAACGGACAAATATTTGACCAACTTATGTTTTTCAAAACCGTTGATGCTTTAAAACCAACGACAATCGAGATATGTCGCGAGCAATGTTGAAAATTATTTGAAATACTGTCTTTCAATTCCGACAAATGCCGATGGCAAACTGCTGCCAAAAGGAAATGCTTCACTAGCAAAGCTTTTTAACAACTCTAAAACCTGAAAAATTTTATCCATTCTGTTTGACGAAGAGGAATGCACTTTTTACGTAACAATGTGATGGAGGGAGGTATATCAATTAATGCAAAAAGATGTCACAAGCAAAGCACCCTGATTGGTCAATGATCCAATCCATTGCGAGCTCTGGATGGCATAAAATTTGGATACAACCGCGTTATTTTTGCATAATTATGATAAGCTTAAGCTGTTACGAAATTTTTGTCATTTCATTATCTTTTTGATAAGTAATCACATGATTTTTCTCGTGCAATGTGGTATAAGTAAGCAATCGTAATTTTTTTCAACGGTTTCAATTTTGTTGATCTTTGAAAACATTTACTCGTGTCATTTCTTCCAAATTGCACTCGAAATCATGTACAACGATATTTTAAAAATCCAGAGGGAGCAAAGAGCATTGGAAGAAAAACAAGCATTTAAGTGCCCTGGAAACGGACACAAGAAGGTCAATAGACAATCTACCGTATAGCGTCATTGAATTCAATCATAACCAACCAACCGCGAAATACTCCTCTAAGAAGACACACTTGAAGGTTCGTATTGCAACCAGGTTGATCCTGCAATCAGATTTGATGCAATTTTCGTCCGGCTCTTGCACGATGTCTTTTCATCAGGTGTGATATAAGGCTCACGGTTTAAGTGTCCTCTTATATGTTCTCCGATTAGTGTCCTTTTTTAGAGTAGACGGGTCTTGAATCGCAACTTTGAAAACTGCATTCATTAATCTTTAAACAAATTGCATTACTCAACCATGTCTGATAAAATGGGTTTATTTTTTTTTTGGTTTTTTTTTTTTAAACTGTAGGCCCAAACGCTTTTTCGCTCGATGTGAAGGAATCCGGAATTTTGAGTTCGGGTTTCAACCGCTCAGTATGGAAGCTTAGTCGAACTCAACAAACAAGTTGATCATGCCAGTTTAGCATTACACTTTTAAACTTTTACCGTTATTTCAGTTGTGTTTTCTATAATATTGTCGGTTAGTTTGAATTTAAGTACTTGTAACGAACATTTAATCTACAAAGAGTCATTGTATTGATAGTTACCGTAACATATATACGGATTATCTTGTAAAAATTTTAATGTTACACTCACTATGGCTGATGATGATTTTTGAAACATCGAAACACGTTCTCTAAACTCAAAAGTGTGGTTGTATTTTTAAAAATATTAATAACACTTGTGCTCAGTATCAAGACCATTTGGAAAAGTTAGAACTTATTTATTTTTATATGTTTTTTTTTTCATTTAAAAATATTCACATTGCATGTTTGCCCCAAGAGCTAAGTGAGTTCAACACGGGGGCCTTACATCTAAACTCTAATTACAACATAAAAGATTAAAACGTGCACGGGATACACCAAGTAGGTCAAAAACAGAAAGTTTTAAGTTATTTATAATGGGTAGAAACAGAAAGACGGTTAGACTCTTATATAAAGTTCTGAACATGATAGAAAATTTCAACGTTTCATTGTTTGTCGAGACGGTCAGAAGAGCCAAACAGGAAAAGTTCAACTTTTTGCTGGTCAGAATATCTAAACCATTGATCAAAAGGTATACAGGGAGCAGTAGTGAGCAGGTCTAAAGGCAGCATAATTAGGACATTGTAAAAAAGAAATGAGTCAGTTTTGTCTCATTATCAAGACCACATGAAGGTGAAGACTTGACTGCGACCTTGAAGAGATAGAGCAAGCGTCTAGCCACAGTCTGGTAGTTAAGGGCATAGTCGAAAGATGAAAAATACTCTGGAATATTGTAATAATTAACTAACGCTTTCTTAAAAGAACCAATTGTATCAGATTCACAAGTCATTAATGTCGCTCCACAGTTTAGTTGTGGAAGGAAATAAAGACCTTTCGCAGCGATCTTTGCGCACAGGGAAATAAGTAAAATAATTTATTTTTAATATAATTAGTTTCTGAATTAACATTAAACATAAAATTACAAACGATCACGTTAGCAATCAAACACATTCCAATATCATTGACGTGTAACTTTTCATTCATTAAGTTTTGCATAACTAGCTAGCAGTTTTTACATCTTCCAAATTTTTTAAGGGCGCGTTCGATTGACCCTATTCCGGAATAAGAATACGTGTAGTGATCATTTAAAACACTATGTGTGGCGTTTTGCAGAAACAAGGACAATAAAGCTATGTTCAAAATAGCATTTTAGCAGATGTTTGATAATATTAATATGAATCTCCGCAAAAACGAAGGATTTGTAACTTCTATTCCATGTATTCCTATTCCGGAATACGGTCAATCGAACGCGCCCTAAGTCTGTTAGGTCATCCCCTTTCCCCCCCCCCCTTTTTTTTGTTTTTGTATAGCGTAGGATGCGTTCCCTGATATTGGGTCGGTCGGGCGGATTGACAACAAAAAAAAAACTAAAAAAATTCACAAGTAGTCTCGGAATCGGAGGCCTGATACCTCAGCATCATCGCTGTGGAGCCAGGAAAACAACAAGACGTGAACCCAAATCAAGATGGCGAAAAATTAAAGTTAAAGTTGGTTGATGTTGTTGTGATGTAAAATTAAGACAATGTGGGGAAAAGGATCAACCACCGAAACTCCTATGCATAAAACTGGTTTAACTACGTTATGATTATTATCATTATTTTATTTTTTTTTTTTTTTGAAAATGCCAAAAACTTATGTCGGTCGGACGACGCTTAACAGAGAAAATAAAGGGGATGGCCTTAAGTCTCTTTTCCTCATCCGATCGTTCAAAGGATCCACTTCAAAGGACCACTAGTTCTGCCGTAACGTTCCTTCTTCGTCAATTGGGACCTCACAAAGCGTCCTAAATATTTCAATGTTTTCCCTGTTTAACAATACTGAAACGGGGTACGCGGGAATATTCAGAATTCCCTTAAAATACATCAGTTGAAGATCGTAGCAGCAGCTGCGAAAAAAGTGGAGAAAAACAACCTCGTTCCCAGGGCTTTTCACCGCCGAGAGTGGGACGGGCCCTTCCCAGAGCTCTCGGCGGTGAAAAGCCCTGGGAACGAGACTGCGAGAAAAAGTCTAGGCCTTGAAATGGGCTCGAACCGATGACTGTCCCATAACCGCTGTTCTAATGTGTGAATAATTTCATATCCATTGTATTCTATCATTCATCAGAATTCCTTAAGTTGTAACGGAGTTTCAGTTTCGCTATTCTGTTGCCTCCGCGTTGTAATCGTGAAAGGAAATCGAAAGTTCTCAAGTACAAATCCGAATGGCAATGTTAACGAGTTCTCAAAATTGGATGCGCAGCTGCAGCCTCAATTATGAGAAATTTCAAGACATAGTGAATAGCTATTAATGGTGAATAGTACGGAAAAGATCGCGTGTGTTTTTTTTTTCGCTGTACATAATACGCTCAACAAAATTGCCCCAGTCGATTCTCCGGGAAAGAATTGCGTACTTCAGTACCTCCACATAAAGATCGTAAAGATCAGAGACCTTTGTGATGGCACAAGGTGTACCTCAAGGTTCTATTCTTAGACTTGCATTGTTTAATATACACATGAATCCTACATACGCGTGGACGATTCGACGAAGCGTCCTTACCTTCTCTTCTCTGATACGGTTCTTCTTTACTCTGAATGCTGACCTGTCGAAAATTACAACTTGCTGCCGGTTGTTGTCACCTCAACCTTCTCGTAAATAAGAAGGAACCTTTTCTGCTTTTAACCTCTCAGATGTTGACTGCAGCCAAAACGAGCCTTACGAAACCGCGGGAATGGTGAATTTGTTGCAACAGTTGCTTCCCGGGGTGCACAAATCCTAGAGTCAAAATGTTCTTTATGCTTCAGTGCAACTTTTCGTTAATAGAAAAAAAGAATATTACCTCGCCATGTCATTGAAACTTAAGCCTACTTGTCCCCTCACTGGGGGTATTGTGCCACTTCCCATAAGATTTGCGAATGTTAAACGATAAATCAAAAGAAGCCAGAAAATTAAATGTCATGCAACTTGACCGGGTAGTAGTCCTGCATAATGTACTGATATATATGAGCTAGGGCGAGCTCTGGTTTGCCAACTCATATCGCCATTCACTCTAGCCAAATAGCTCAGCGGACGAAAACGGACAATATAAATTGATTGAACTGGTTTGCCGCTTGTTACTGACCAATGTGCTTGTAATAATCTCTGAAGTGTCATGGGTGGCAGATACCGTGTAACATGAAAAAAGGAACACCGACCACTTTGCAGACAAATGAGTGGTCATATCCATGTGATTTTAAAAATGGCAAGAATTACAAGGTAAAACCACAAAAACACAGCTAATGTGCTATGAAAATTAAGTAATTTGTGAAGATTTTGAGAAAAATTAAGGCAACCGAAACTTCAAATCTGTCGCTGAGAGCCTTTAAATTTGCCTTTTTTTACAAGTTACATTCATGTACGCACATCATTCCACATTTGAGTTTTCTTAACTTCTGTATCACTTATATCTTTACGGTATAAACAAGTCATTTTCCTTGTATTTAATACACGCCGCGCATTCAGAGCTTTTGCTCAAAAAAGTGATGCCCATTAGAGTTCGTGACCTTTTAATTATCTTAGTCCTCGGTTATTTACAAGCACTCTTGTTGGGTCAAATGAACTGAAACCGCGTCAAATAAGTTAATAAAAGTTCAATTTAATAGAGAGAAACTTATCCATTCCAGATTCTGTGAAAAAGGAGGATATTTTAGGCGGTTTCAACTTCTCATGGAGACAGATTTCCCAATCTATATTCGGGCTTCAACAGAATTCGTAAGGTGTTTGAAGAGTTAGCTCGATAAAATATTTCACGAAATTGAAGTTGTCAATTGCACTCAAATGAAGAAACCGCGCATGGCTCACTCAGATTTATAATAAAAAAAAACGGTGAATTTTTAACTTAAACTCTTGGCAATGCTTCATGTATATCACTGCTCGACGAATTTAAATGACGCCGAAAGGGACCTGTGGTATCAGAAGATAAGAAATGTTTGTGCATATCACAGATATTCCTTTCACAGATTCATTAGGTCTGTGATATCAATACGTGTCTGAGAAAATAACATTGAAATGACATCAAGGAAACCATAAAAACATCCTCCTTGATTATCACAAGAATTGTTTTAACAAAGCAGAGCTTCTGGTTTGATTAATTCATCGATTTGATTGATGCCACCTTGTGGCAATCTGATCCCTAATCAAGGCTGAGTACGAATAATGAATTGAATTTTCATCGCTTGTTACGCTAATCATTTTTCTCATCAGACGTGAACTGAAACGCTCTTATAGAGCTGATAAAACTAATGGCTTTAATCAAACAATTAAATTTCTCTTTGTGGGGTATGCTAGATACGTGAACTCAAACGTGCTTTGCGGGTCGATGGTAGCTCGAAAGAGTCGTATCTTTTGCTCTAGTTTCTCGTCTATGAAAATGTCTTCACGATACAAATTCTTATTCTCCAAAAAAAAGAAATCCCTGTTCTGATTTAGCGTTCGATTTTAGGATGACCTTTTAGTTATTTACTAGCCTCCAGACTACCTGGTACATTAATGAATGAAAAAGGAATCATAATGAAAAGTAATTTGATCATTGAAGTCAGCTGCAAATTTCAAGTTGCTTGAGGTTTTTTTTAAAGTTTCATTAAAGTTACACACTTATTTCAAAGGTAAAACTTCACTATGTGATTAAATGAAATCCCTTCACAATGTTTCTCGTTTTCTTATGGAAATGTGATTTATTTAGCACAGCGTGTCGAAAAGATAATATACGCTACAACACGCAATCATATAACGAAATAAGTTTTACTTGGTGAATTAAAAAGTACGGCGTTTTTTTTTTTTTTTTGCGTTCGTTTCGAGAAAGGCTTACAACCCAAAGAAGGGTGATTTGACTGCTAATCTCCATAATAAAGTTGGTGTAAAATTTCTCCTCTTAGCCGAAGTGAGTTCTAAACCAACTACATGGAGTTCATTAACGGGGTAATATCACGAACGCGAAAGCCAATCACGGTAGGGAAAAAAAACCAGCCTTATAATCAAACACAAGGCGTTCATCTGACGTGTTTAATTGTAACATTTGCTCTGCCCTGCTGATTGAGTTAAATTTGATGACCAGCAGGTTGAAACTGCCTCAAAAACTCGACCTAGGGTACATAAGCGGATCAGCTGGACTGCTTGTCAAAAAGACTTCCGCAAAGATCCAACAAGAGCAAACTAACACGGAAAGTTATTCACTCGGAGGATTTCCCACTCGGCCCGACACCATGCCGAAATCTTTCTTGATTCGATTACGTGGTAAAGGAACCAGCAATAGCGTGACCCAAAGAGTGAGACAAGGTAGGATAGTTTATTCCTTTTTTTAAAACTTCAATATTTTATTCAACTCCTTTAGGAATAAAAATGGATCATAATTTTCAGCACTTTGCTAAACATTTGAACTAAAACATTTTGACATCATTTCATCACTGCAAGTTGCCCAAATTAAAGCCTTTTTTTAGTGTGAGGAAGTATTAAAAGAGTCTTAATTCGCAACTGTCGAAAGAATCAGCGACTAAACGCGTTGTTAAAAGAGTCACTTAATGTAAAATTTTTTTTGCGAAAAGAAAATAATTTGAAATGAATAATTTGGTTATTTGAGTGACTTGTTACATCGTGCACGGGAGCAGAAAATCCTCAAGATCGTGTTTTTAATTATTTTAACAAGGTTTAGAAGAAAAAGTCATTCAGATCTGCTCATCTTGGAAGCTTCGTGACACATGATAAAACAACGTGAAACAAGTGTAAATGTGAAACAAGTGTAAAAAAGGGGGATTTTCACTCCTTTGCCGGGAGAAAAACGCCTAGAAATTTAAAACCAAGATTTTTCTTTTTCCTGCAATGCGATCTTAATAATTTATTGCTTTTCTTAAAGGAGTTTTGGCATTTCTTTGAATCTTGCTTTTGTTTTGTTTACACCCGACCGGGAAAGGTAAAGAAATTGATTTCATCGGAATAGTGATTTCCTTTGAAATCACAGTTTTCGACGTTCGCTAAGAAAAGTCATTTGTGTCCGTCCGGATATGAGGATTTTCTTCATTGAAACCCCGCTTATGCAAACAAAACAGTGCAGTAAGGTAGAAAATGCCTGTTATTTGTTCGACAATGTCCGACTCAAGATAAAAATTTTCTGATTTGGTATTTGTTCTCATGCAGTGAGTAAAGTTCCGGTATCACTGAAAGATTGTGATCTGTAGGAGGGCAATACAGAGCAATATTCACCTGCAAGGTTTGACACGTACGTGGATTATGAAGTTAAAAAGAACCCGACCGGGAAGAAATTGTGTTCTATGCGGGCCCTCGACTAGAAAATGTGTCACAGAGATTAAAAGCCTGCGGTTCATTGAATATACTTTCCTTGAAGTTAATCTGCATAATGAGTTAACTTGACTGTGTAAATAGCGAGTGATTAGAGAGGAAACACTGGGTTCCTTCACCTGGTCTATTCATACAGTCACTGTGAATTATTGAACCGCAAATTCACCTTTCGCCGTCTTTGTGATATTTCAATGTCGCTAAATAAAGATTTTTTAAAATTAAATTAGAGAAAATCCGAGGTATCATATAAAGTAAAGCGCTGTGAATAAAACTGGGATTTGCAGTCTACATGTAAACGCACTCTCGTTTATCTCTGACTTTACGCAGTATACTGAGAAAAACGTCAGTTCTAAGATCCTGTTGGAGTTGTTAGTCAACCATAAAACCTGCCTATTGGAGTTTTTATTCAACCATAAAACTGTGAAAACACAATCAAAGCGAAAGCTTAGGCAAAGTCCATCTTGCTCTACGCGAGAAATGGGACGAATTTTAAATTCTTGCCATTGAAAAAAGATGGTCGATATCAATTTTCGACCGAAAATGGATTAAAAAATAGAATAACAAACTCTCGAAAAATGATGTCTTCTGGTCAAAAATGTCTTATTCATTTGGTCAATTTTTTTTTCTCTCAGTTCTGATAAGCAATCTTCCAGCTGCGTCGAGTACCGTCCTCGGGTAAAGCAATCTGTGATTTATATTCAGCTCTCTTTTGAATTGAAACAAGTAATGCGAAACGACGCTAATGTCTTGCCCGAGGCTTGTGTAAGTAAGTCCATTAAGAACCTTGAATATCAAAAGAAACAAATTGAAAGAAACCACCAAAGAGAGTGAATTTTATTTTCACATGGAATAGAACTCTTTAGTTTAGAAAAAAAATTTGAAAAACCTCACAGCATCTCTCTTTTGTAGGTTGACTACGAATTTAAGCTAATTATCCTATGCATGTTTATATTGATTTTGGTTTCAAGAATGTTTTTCAACCAACCCGAACAATCGTCCCGTGATGTGAATAAAGGAGTTGTTTACGTTTCTCTCTTAGTTTTCTAGCCCAGAGAAACCATTTCCATACTGATTCAAACATGGCCGCGTCCTTTGCATTTTCAAACAATTTTGCAAAAAGGTTTTTTTGATTTTCTATTTTTGTTTAAACGTCTCGCATTTCGGCTTCCAGATTGACTCTGTGTTCCGAAAGCGATTCGAAAATGTACTTCCCCAAACCTTCTGTCGATTTTTCAAGGATCGGAGGAGTCTTCATTCTCGGTGTTTAATATTTGGTTTATTTCGTTTACCAGGTAGTGTATAAAGCTTTCAGTTTCACTCGATTTGATAACTGAGGCAAGCAATGTCTTCTTTGTCTTTTTTTCACACAGAGGAAAGAATTCTTAACGACGACAAGGCTCCCCTCATACGCGTGCCACACAATAACTTCTGGTTGACAAACCAGAATGCTACAAAATTGTTAAACTCCGCGAGTTTGACAAAAAGTGCGTTTCCTAAAATTCAAGCTTCGTTGGAGGACATGAAAATTCCACTTGCCACCCAAAACGTGAAGAGCGTGGAAAACCGAAAACTCCAAGCTACAGGTGGTCTACAGCCAATTGTAACACCGCAGAGTAATGCAGATCAGACGTTCACTTGCGACACGTGCCACAAGCTATTTTGTACGCCGCATGGTTTGGAGGTGCACGTGCGACGATCACATGCAGGAATTCGTCCTTATGGGTGCGCTTCATGCAGTAAGACCTTCAGTCATTTCGTAAGTCTCGCCCAGCACAGAAAAACACACTCCACTCTGAAGATATTTGAGTGCAATACGTGCGGCAAGTTCTTTAAACGATCCTCCACCTTGTCGACCCACATGTTAATACATGCCGATATAAGGCCTTTCTCCTGTGAGTATTGTGGAAAACGATTTCACCAAAAGTCGGACATGAAGAAACACTTGCTTGTCCACACAGGGGAAAAACCGCACAAATGCCGCCACTGTGGGAAGTGTTTCAGCCAGTCGTCCAATCTCATCACACACAGCCGAAAGCATCTCGGATTCAAGCCATTTGCTTGTCACAAATGTGGACGGGCGTTCTACCGCAAAGTGGATTTAAGGAGGCACAGTCATGTCCACAAACCAGGCTCTCATGGCAACAAGAAAAAGTTCGAAGACTTTTCCTTTGGTCAGGCTAGATTCATTTCTTCTCCAGCTCATTAGCATTTGGCGATGGAAACGGAACTTTGCTAGGCTTCAAATTTCTGCCAGCTGCTGACTAGTTGAAAAGAAGCCTCAGTTACATTTTATGACACCAAATGTAGCAAAACGAAGTTATGCATTTCAGTGATTCTGATCAACAAAGGAACAATACGGTTCAGCAACTTTTTAGGGTTGGTCATAATTAAATTCAACAGTGGCCGAGAATTATCTTATTTATCAACTTTTAACTAGTTTTATCAAGTTTATTGGCCTACAAGAAGAAAACAGAAGATACTGAAAAAAGCAAACAGAACACTCTAAAGTGGAGACCGCGAAAAAGCGCGAACGCCAAGGAAACTACTACTCAACAAATTAATTAAAGGTCTTTAAGGCCCAAGAATGTCCTTCTTTGAAACCAAATCGTATTAAGCAAAATCGTTACTAGCTTTCCGCCTTGACAGCCGTTTATGTCTCACGGGGCGTTGTGAAAATTTAAGTTGCTAAAAACTGTCAGTAGTTATAAACTTTTCCTGTAAGTGCTCAATGTCCTTCCTAACACAGGATGCAAGCTCTGTTTGTTCAACAAAACCCAAACCAGTTTTTCCGGTGCATACAGGAACTATTAATTAATTAAAGAAAAGAAACGTCGGAAACACTGGAAAAATATAAACTGGTCTTAATTAGTTTTCAACGTACAGTAGCTGGTGTTTGTGCTGAAAATCGTCTTCAAAAACAAACGTTTGTTAAACAACTTGTGACAGAGGCTAACGGATGTACACATTGGTAGCAAACATTAATACATCTGTTAATCTTTAAATTACTTTAAATGTCATGCTTCGGCAATGACCCATTTCAGAGGTAATCGAAGTTTTTTAGCGTCAGTGGTAGAGCTCAGATAATTTGCTATACTTTCCTAGGAATTGCTGCTCCAAGAAAATCTCACAGCATCGATACAATTTTGTCGAATATTTATGACAGGTGGCAATTTAGGCCTCTTTGTATCCATGAATTTGTATACCTTGAACTCAAAATTTTTTAAGCTTACACAGTGACGGTCAAATTCGCGGATTATAACTGAGAAACAGGCTCAGGAGAGTTTGCATTCTATGACTTTTTTTGAAGGCAAAGGTACTATTGAAATGCGTTCGCCGGAAAGCTAAGTGGAAATATACAAATCTGTACAGCAAAATAAACAGGAAAAAGACTCCAGAGGAAGTCTTTGCTAATTGAAGAACGACAAGAAAACCAGAAAAGAATTTTTTCGGCGGAAAACTAATTGTGTAAGGTCCATCGAGGAAAACAATCGACTTTCCTCTTAAAATTAGATTATGCTGCATTGGAGGCCTTTCCATGGTTTTTGTTCTTATAAAACTGAAAAGCTTTTTGTTGTTGAAATTTCTTAGGCGCTTATAAAGTAAAATGAAAAGCAGGAGAAGATTGTATTTCGGAAGAAACAACGTTTAAAATTCTTAGGTCATCCCTTTTTTTTTCTCCGTTTAGCGTCGTCCGACCGACCCAAATTTCCGGCATTTTCCAAAAAAATAAAGGTAACGACGTTTTTAAGCCATTTTTATGTCGCATAGGAGTTTCGGTGGTTGATCCTTTTTCCCACGCTGTCTTAAGCAACAACATTCACCAACTTTTTCGCCATATTGATTTTGGATTCACGTCTTGTTGTTTTCCTGGCTCCACAGCTATGATGCTGGGGTACCAGGCCTCCGATTCCGAGACTGCTTATGATTTTTTTTTAGGCTTTTGTTTTTTTTTCAATCCGACCGACCGACCCAATATCAGGAAACGCATTCGACGCTTAACGAAAAAAAAAAGGGATAGTTGTTTAAGGATAAAAAAACAAAAACAGCAGTACACTAGCAACCTTTGTGGCATGATTATGGTGCTGAAGCAAGAATCCCCCTACAGGAATGGGGTTCCTCTCCACTAACTGAAATAATAATCTCTAGTAAAGTGGGTAAGTGGGGGGAAATTAATGTGTGTGTGGATGGTGAGTTGAGAAAAAATCATAGCCAAAATTTAGTCTGTAAAATGAGGAAGAAATTCACAAAGCAAACTCTCAACCTCACAATGGAGTTAGCAAAACAGAACAAACTCTGTGTGAAAATAATAACTTTAATTTAAGAAACAGCCAGATAGTACATGTACAACAAAACTAAATCAAGTGAGTTGGATAAACAAATATTTGAACATGAAATTTATTCGTTCTTAAAAAATAAGAAATAATCAATAAGAAAAAACCCTACATAAAACCTTCGTTCTTAAAACCACAGGAAAGGGCAGGTAAAAAACCCAAAGAAATCCCATGCAAAATGAAACACAGGTGTATTAAATGGGGCAAATCTAAACAACCCGAAGGGAAAGAAAAGCTGACTACGACACCTGTAGGCTCGTAAATGGCTGCAAATCTTCTAGTCATGCCACAAAGGTTGCTAGTCTACTGCTGTTTTTGTTTTTTGTTTTTTTACCTTGCATAATATCAGGAAACTCATTCGACGCTTAACGAAAAAAAAAGGGGATGGCCTTATTTGTAGAGAGCGCTCGGGTGCTGCGCACGCACTCGCGTAAACACGGCGTAGACAGCGGAGCAAGCGGGAGGCAGGGGCAGGGAGCCACGTGAAGGGGTGCTGTAGTTCTCTCTTACGAAAACGTTGGGGACACAGCCAACCCCCAGATTTGAATATCGAAAATATCGCCCAAGGAGCCAAAAATTTCTTTGACTAACATTCAGTCTCGAAATCTTTTCACAAACCAGTTCATCAGGAGTCGTGCTTCGTAAGATAAATATGTCGTATCCGTTCCTATCAACTTTTGCTCATTTGGAAGTTTAAGGGCGGTGCCTACTAATGCAAAGGTATTTTTGCCCCGGTTTATGATTAGCCGGGAAATGTAAATCTTAACAAGTGTTATTGAAATCGAAAAAGAAAATTGGGGGTAACCACGCATTTTTCAAAGATAATTCACCAACAATATTTGTAAAAAGCTTTGAAAGACAGAGCCATGTATGGCATTCTTTCACAAATTGAAGCTTAATTATCTCTTAAAAATGCAAGGTTGCCCCCAATTTTCTTTTTGGATATCAATAGTACGTACTAAGATCTACTTTCTCTGCATAATTCTAAGACGCGGAAAAATATCCCTGTATTAGTAAGCATCATCGATAGGAAATCCGAGTATCTTGAGATGCGCAAAACGTATGCGCAATAACAATAGTAGGCACCGTCCTTAACGGTGTAATTTTCTGTACGTTCACTTTCGATTGCGAAAGAACTCCGGTTTGCTGAAAACTATTCTTGAAGACAAAATGTTGCTCCGAACTAGCCCAAAAAATATGAAGAAAGGTCACAAATTTTGTCCAAAATGCGAAAAAGTGCCGGGGCAATCGAGACAGGCCTACTTAGTTTGGTAAACGATGCGCCCCGCCTCCCTCCCCTCCCCTCCCCTCCCCTACAACCAAATGGTCCCTAACGCTTTTCCGCCTCGGCACAGTGTTAGGAAATTTTTAGAAACGAAAACGTTGACCTAAGACAACAGAGACAGACTAGTTATCGAGTTAGGATTTCGAGTTGGATTCGAGTTGGTCAGTGTAAAATACAGACTGCAGACCAGGAGCCGGTTGCTGGAAGACTGGTCAGCGCCAACCATTGGTTAAGAGGGATGAAAACCTTTTGGTATCCATGGGTATTTAACGCCGGCTAGTGCTAACCATGCTTCGAGCAACCCTGGCCAGCGGTGAAATGCAGAGTAAGGTTATAATGTACGTAACTGATACGTAACTGCTGAAAAAGCCCAAACCTTTTAGAAGTGCTAACCTTAGGCCTAATTAGGCATAAAACAATATTGAGGCTTAACTTTTAGCTCTTCTAAAGGGTTTGAGCTTTTTCAACAGTTACATCATAACCTGCAGTTTATACTGACCAACTCGGAAATCCATGCAACTCAAAAATCCAACTCGAAATCCTAACTCGGTAAATAGGCAAACTCGCCGCAAAAGATTGAAAGAGCAAAAATAATAGTTCTGCACGTGCTACGTGCTGCACGCAATTTAGCGCACATTTTTTGCGATGCTCTGCATAGCAACAACGTGAACTCACCAAATGATCATGAACGAGACTGAATAATCGCGAAAGACATAATTATGATAGAGCCAAGTTATATTTTGAGGTGACGCTTTCGTCGTTCGTCGCCGTCGTAGATTTAAAGTCCCTATTTATTTTTTAGGCTGATTCGCCCATATTGTACGAATATTGCAAAGGTATATTTCGACGTGACTTGAATCAGTTAAAAGGGAGCTTTAGCAACGACGACGGTAACGAGAACGTCGTTAAATGTGAATTCGCGTTATTTTAATCGCTTTGAGACTATTCCAAGCATTTTAACGTGACAAGGGTGTGGCAAACACTCAAGAACAAAACTAGTATGAACGGCGCTCAATTTAGGGGAAAAAAGGAAAAATTATCCTCAGGCGCGCAAGTTCTCTCTAAAGGCCCGTTTAGACGGTTTCAACAAGTTGAACAGATGGTGGGCAAATGTTGGACGCAAAAACAAAGTTGTGCAGAGGCCGTTCAAACCGGGCTCCAACATTGCGCCAACAAAAAAACCAACACTTTCGCAAAATTTGATTGCGACGAAATGAGAACTAGAAACCAGTGTCTCTCGTCCAGATAAACTACGCCATATTGACTTTTGTGACCTGATGTGAGCATGCGCGTGTTCTACAATTGTTGAACAGAGTGTTCAAACGGCTGCAACACTATTCAACATTTTCGAGAACAACGGAAAAGTTGAATTGATGTTGAATAAAAGTTTAAACCTATTTAAAGTTGATTCAACACGCTTTCAACAAGCTCTCTACATTTTTTACGCTTTCAACAATGTTGGACGACCTATTCAAACGCACCAAACATTTGGTTCAACAAAGTGTTAAATGCATTTCGAAGCAATTGTTGAAACCGTTTAAACTGGCCTTAAAACCTCAAATTTGATCATTTCACGTTGTTGTTTTGCTGACGACGGCAAAGAAATATACAAAAAAGAAAAGATGCACGTGCAGAGCGTGCAAAGTTTTTGCTTTTGCTCGCTATATATAAGCCATTTTTTTACGTTCTCGTTGCCGTCGCCGTTGTCGTTGCGAAAGCTCCCTAAAGTCCATATTGTTACTGTGGGAAAGTCGAAGTGGTCATGAGTGAATCTTACATTTCATTGGGTCCCACAGACAATTAGCCGATTATGCTGATGCCACACTACACTACAGCCAACTTTACTGAATTGTGCTTTCCCGCTCGATGATCAAGACTAAATACAATAAAGAACTTTCTTACCTTGATTTCTCGGTCTGTATTAATAATGTAAGGTAACTGACACTCTGTTCTTTTTTCGCTTCACCTTATGGCCAACAGTACGGAAGTCAACTGAAGTAAGAGAAACGTTTTAGATATCGGATAGTCGGAAGATGGTATTTTCAATCGCTTCCTGAGACCGTGGACTCAAAATTGTTAAATGCAAGTTACAAATGGCATTTGCGATTGGTATTTGGTGCCTGCAATGCTTGCCTTCATCGCTATAATTTAACAATGCAAAAAAAACAGTTAAGTAAAAGGATCTGTAGTGATAAATTATGCAAACAAACTCTCGGTTAATTCGTCGAGTACTGTGCTTTCTACTCTTTGCATTGTCTATTCTGACTTTTGGTTAATCTTTTTCACCATAAGAGTTAAGAAAGACTCTTTCTCTTTTCAGGCTATAAAAAGGTCAGCTAAGCTACTTGTAGCACCATTCATATTAATTTAGGCTTTGCCTCTCAAAACAACACTTTTAGCTGACATGTCCAAACTTTTTAATTGGAAAATGAGTTAAATCTGGACTCCGAAGCGAAAAACAATAAACCTTTAATAAGTCAAGTACAGTCGAGGTCCCTCGACCTTTAATTACTAAGATCCTTCATGAAAACAACGCATAAGTAATAGACCATGCACGTATTCTCAGTATTGGACTGGAATTAGCTTGCAATGGAGGTTAATGCAGGTAACCTTTTCAAATGCAAATACTTTTTAATATATTCCCTCGCATTAGTCTTCATTGCAGGCTAGTTCAGGTCCAATACTGAGAATACGAATATGGTTTATTCAAACTTTGTGGTTGGCTGGGTGTACATGTTAAATTTTGAATATTTTCAAACTATAGAATTCTATTCCGAATTTATTATCTCAGAAATCCAAAACCCTAAGTTCTTCGTTATCTCAGCCGAAGAACTTGGTTCCCTTAAACATGAACGATTTAATTTTCTCAATCACGAGGCACCTGGCAAAGTTGTGAACGATATTCGTTTATTAATTTTAAGCTTAACCAGACATCAAACCTTTACAACGAAAAGTATTTCAAAGCGATAATTTACAAATTAACAGTGGTAAACTCATGAAAACTATACAAGAAAACCACATTTAAAATGAAGATTATGATCAAAGAAGTGACACGCATGAAAGCTTCATTGGGCATGCTTTTGCTAAGAACGTGACTTGTGTCAGATTATGCAACTGCAACTTAGTTGGAATGTCAATAGGAAGCCTTTTCACTTTGCAGATTTTGTGAGAGAATGCGATTCAGTAAGGAAAACGTGAGAGTTTCGTTTTGATTCCGTCACATAGCTGGTCCCTCTCTCCTTAGTGAGGTTAGCACCTCACGTTCGTTTCGAAACACACCCTTACCAACAGAGAATTACCAAATTGAGTTTAACTGGATGGTGTCGTGGCGTGTTGCACGGTTAAAGAATCCTAAACTGGACGTGATCAAATTTCTCCCCGGCGAAAGATATTTGATATAAATTAGGTAGTTTCTAAGGCTACTTAAGCTCTTTGATTTTATTCTTGGTAAGCGTAACGGAACTCGAAAAAAAATATTTACGGCCGAAATAACGAAGAAAAAGAATTTCCTCACGTCTGTCCGCAGGAAATTCGCGCCTTCCTTACGATTTTACAGAGCCTCCTCTGTTAATAATTAAAGACAAATTTGCAAAACAAAGACACTCGCAAAATGTGTCATTGTAGCCAGGGAAAACAAACAAGAATTCAGAGGATATCGAAATCGGTACATGAAATAGATAAGTCCCTGATTGCCTCGAGCCCTTCAGTCGTGTTCCTTTGCACCGCGTGCTGCAGTAGGACAGAGCCATGCATGCGATGACGCAAAGTTTGCAAGTAAATGGCAATTCAATTTAGACGCTTTTCATTTGCATAGTGATTACGCAGGTGGGATATGATTAAGATAAAACCGCACTAAACCCAGGAGAAAGCGCAAACTGACGCACCTGTCTACCCAAGAGTCAGCTTACACCGATAAGTGAATTCTTAATAATTATTTGCGCAAGAGTTTTATAAAAGGTAACAAAAAGGGGCGCTATTATATAGCCTGTAAGACCTGCTGTCCGGGACGCGCCTGGTTAGACCCTCAAAAGTCTCCTTTTCGTCCCTGGAGAGACTTAGGAAAGGAAAATCAAAATGCCAAGAGCTTTTCTTGTCCGCGCGAAGTCCATTGCAGTTTCCAGCGAGGAATCTCCCCAGGGAATTGGAACAAGAGTCGTAGAAGGTAAATAGCTGTTGTGATTTTTTTTTTCAGGGTTTGGATCTGCAATGGTTTGCGCATTCCCCATTTATCTGTACCTGGTACCTGTAAAATGTTACACTTCATCAGTTCACATCTTGTTAGAACATATTTCAGTAGGGGGAATCTCGTCCCCTCGCTGTCAATTTTGCATTACTTCAAGGAAAATTTTGCCCTTCGACAATGACCAACAGTTTGATTGAATTTGTTTAGTACGTTTGATGATTAAAGTTAAGGTCTTCCAAAAATGTGCCTACCTTGTTTTGTCTGATCTATTAGGAACACAAAACCACTCGTCTACGGTTAATGAGGCTGCCGGGTTTTTCTCAACACACATTCCCGGAAAGGCGATCGATTCAACAGGAATTTTCAAAGGTGGCAATGATTCTGCTCATGTTTCCAGTAGCGAGGACAAGTTTGGAGGTAAAGGTGGCTAGCTAGTTAAGCCTTAATTTGCGCTATTTCACAAAATGTGTTGTTTGGTTCCACTGATCTTGAATTTTTCGAAACAACAACGTAAGAGTTGGCCCAGGATAAAAAACGTAAATTACATTCCAACCAAAAAAGGAGTCTCACAAGAAACTGGAGTTGTTCAGTTATTTTTTTAATTTTATTTTTCTTGTAGCTTATGTATACCCTTGGGACATTTTTTCTTGAGATTTTATTCCATTGTGTGAGGGATTTAAAAAAACACAGTCAGGTCCTCATTTGATTTTACGGCCCAAAAAATTGTATTTATCTGTTGCTGGTGGCAATTTTGCGCTTTATGTAAAATTGAGCTGGTGTTGTGAAGGGTTTGCTGTTCTCAGGTTACTTACTATAACGTCCTCAACAATTCTGACTTTCGTTTATTCGCACACTGGGTACCTTGAAGAAAAGTGCAAAAAGTTGATTTAAAACCTCATTTAAATGATTTCAATCCGTGTAGCAATCACTATATTTTGACTGAATTAAAAACTGATTTCACATTTAATGCAATGTCATGCTGAATCGTCCTTCACAAAATTGAATTGTAATTTCAATGTCGTTTGCCCTGCGCCCTTCCGAAACAAATTCGAATAGGAATCCTCAGTGGTTCCTTGATTTAAGAGGGGTTTTGTTAAGTCATGTTAGAGTAAGGTATTTTCATAACGTACCAGCGAGGCAGAATTCTATTAATCGCCTTCTGTTAATTACTCGAGGAGTTAAAATTATACATTTACTGCTATCTTTGATGATTGAAACATCTTTGAGTTGGTTACTTTAGCTACTAAGGAGACATCGAAGGCACAGAAAGCCTGGGTTAATTCGAGTTCAAATTTTTCAACCACACCTAGGAAATCTGTATCGTTTATTGTTGTTAACACATTAAATTTCGAGATCTTTTATCAGTATGTGCAGTTTTATTTTTAAACACTTTTATACCAAAGCTCAGAAGTTATTTAAGGTGAAAACTTCATCAAGTGGCATTAGAATTCCCCGCCTAGAGCTCACCAAGGAGTCAGACCTTGTAATAACACCACCTAATTTCAGTTGTCACTGGTTCCACAAATCGCATCAAATAGCTCTTCGGGAGAACTAAAATTTTGGATTTTTCCACGACAGAGCCAAAAAATTCAGTTAAAATTTTGTCAGTGAGTGATATAATTGTTGCCAAACTTTGCGCTAATCGAAGGGGATATTTACAAAACGAAAAGTATATTGAATATATTGCCGGGAAATGTGCCAGCTTTGCACTGAAAAAGAAAAGATGTCATTAAATAGCAAGAGCGTAAATGTCAAAGATTTGATAGATTATATATTGATGTTATTCCATCTTAGTTGAAAATTTGTTCTGGTATTAACAGAAAATTAAAGCTTTTTTTTCTGCTTAGAAGTTAATTGGTGACCAAGCAAGTCGATGGGCATAAGAGAATTTGTCCCATGCCGGTAAAAATGTTTGCTGAACGTGACAACAAAATCGTGATACTATCTTTCTCGTAAATATCTTTTTCGTACAAAACAACAATTATTTTTGGCAACCTCTGTGGCTTTGGTCGATGAAAACAACAGTAGCCTGCAGCTACGTTCCATCTTTTTTGGGCTCCAATTACATATATTGGCAGTTACATTTTTTTGAATCTCTGCTAAGTTTCTTTTCCGCAGGATGAGTTACAACTCACCTTTGATTTTTATTTAACAAACAACTACCCTTAACTGAGAATATTAGGTTCCAAGGAGGAAGAATAAGAAGACCTGCAAATTGCATGGCCACTCACGTCTATTTTCAAGCCTTTCGCACAAAATTGCCCATCGCTTGAAACAACAGGGCGTGGAAGAGCTAAGATTACAAGGCAACTGAGTCATGAAAGGGGGCGTTCTATTTTCAGTTTCCTTGTGGTTCTTTCTTGTCAAATTAAAGGCACCTCGGCATTGGTGAAACGTCTTAATTTGTTCGCTAGCTTAAGGCGGTGCCTTCTTTCAATTTGCCAGTCCATTACAAAGAAAAGAGTATAGCTTGCAACGAGTTTTCAAGTGATAAGAGCATATATGTGAACAAGAATAAGTCCTCCGTCAGAGGATTCGCTTTTTGGAAAGTTGGACAATAATCACAGCAGACATCTTTTTAGAATGGTGACTTCATCTCATTGATTTTGTTAATAAGCGTACCGGTGCATGCAACTAATTTCCTCCCTTCCTGGCTTCGGTTCAAAAAACAACAATTATACATTTGGATTACAAGAAGTCGTTAAATCCACCAGTCACCGGTATTCTGGTTGAAGCGAGTAAAATGAGAATGCTGTATCTGTGCCCGTATAGCAGTTGGTTTCGCGCAATCCGTGAATATCTGAGCGTCTTGCGTTATCCGTTCGCGCGAAAATTTTTAAATGGAAACCGAGTTAGGATTACATGCTGAAATAACAATCAAATTGATTTTAATGTAGCACAATGAAGGCTATTCGAGGTTTAGAAAAATATCATCGCCATCTGGTTAGTCTCGGATAAATAAACTATTTGCATAAACAACAGTCCCATCCGCTGGCGCTATGACCATGACTGGTTCCGTTCATGAGAAATCATCAAATTATATGATGAAAAGGGACTAAAAGATACAGAATCAAAAACTGGGCCCAGCAAGGAAACTTCATTTTTCTTTCCGCGTAGGTCTTCGGAGGTCGTCTTTGGGGTGAATTGCGGAAGCTACTTATTTTCTTTTCGGACAATTATCCCAGTCAATCTTGTGCGATAAAGAAAAATGTGGTTTATCAACGGAGTTGATAATGTAAATTGGCCACCGTACAGAGATTCTAAAGGCTGACGTTTCGAGCGTTATCCCCTCGTCAGAGCGAATCCGCTCAACCACGGATAAACCACATTTTTGTATACTACTTCCCCACCGACGCAGCACCACAGTTTCTATAGAAACTACCCCCTTAATTCATTCGTGTGATAAAGAATCCCATTGCAAATTAACCAAACCCTGCTCGCATCAGCATGACTCATTCACACAATGATGCTCCATATTCTTGAATCTACATTAAGACAGCTTTCCAATTAATTAAAGACTTTAAATCTCAAAAAAATTGGCTCGAGTCGTTCATTTGTGGACGCAATTTTCATAATGACTAAATGACTGCTTTCCGAAACGAGTTAATTGATGTGGAAACGTTGGCCTAGTGCCCAAATCTAGCAAACGCGCCAGCCCTTTCATTAGTTTCTCTTCAGTAGAGAAATTTTGTGAGTTTCTGAAACATTCTCCAAATGGCTCGCCGCGTTCACTATTAGCAACTCAGAATTAATTCCATGCAACGAATTGAATCCTTTCATGTCACTGGTCGGTTTTCGAGTAAACAGTTACCGAGATACTTTATTGATGCTATGAACAAATTTTGATAATAGTGAACGCCAGCAACAAAAATCATTTTTTAGGGGGTAAGGCCTCTTTTTTGCTAAAAAAGATTTACATCCTACACATGCATTTGGGTATTCTAACTTTAGTAATAGTGGGTGGCTTTATATTAGTGTGCCAGAAAACAGACTTCATTTAAAACAATACCTTTCATCAACCGTGCACTTGAAGAAGCGCTAGCACAGAGGGTAGGACTTTCGGAAATGCAGAATAAAAATATGTTTTTCTCGATTACCAATTTAACGGAATTTCTTGGCATCTTGGGACTAAAGTCTTGTTCAAACTATATTATTTTGCATCCGAGTTAGGATGGTCCCGATTTTAAAAACAAGTCATTTTGAACATTTTCCAATAAATCATGAAAAATCACAAGAAGAGACTTTTAAAAGCGATTTAAGTTTATGTTAACGCGCTTTGACTGATGATTGCATATTGAGATATAGGGCTGCTGAGAAGAACGAAGCAATTCAAGATCTTACTCTTCTCACAAATTCATGATAAGCCGATCTCAAAAATGTTTTTTGTTCGTTCAATTCCAAGTCCTACTTCAGGCATTTTTTTTTATATGTGGGTGTGCGGTGAACAGAAATAGTTAAAGCGTTGTTAAAAAATACGCGAAAAGATAAGTTGTATCTATTTACAGTCAGAAACAATTCGACGACGAAATGACTAGAAAATATGAGAAAATAGAGAGAAAATATGAGAGTCGTTGTTATTCAGTTTTTTGAAATGTTCAGATCTAGGACTACACCGAGTTGTACTAAATGAGAAATTCTTTTCTGAATCAGCGAGACCAAGCATTGAAAAAACAACTGAATTATTGTATTATGTTGTTATATTTAAGTAAATAAACAAAAAAAACAATGAGACTCGCAACGCCGGCAAAAACTGACAATTGGCTCGCAAAGAGCCACAAAAGGATAAATTAAGAGTATAACATTCATGGACCCGTCTTCTTTCCCGTGAATACACGGGTGCTCTAAATTCTACTTTTCCTTATGAGGGGTAGAAGCCTCACTGGAAGGTCGACGCCCCGAATTACGAAAGAAATCGCGGCTTGGTGAAGCACTACTTTAACCTCCATTGTATTTATTTGCCAATTTAATTCGATTCCGCCATTTAGATACATCACTAGATTTTTGACAAAAACGCTAGACTGGGGAATTAGTCTCAAATCAACTAACGAAGAAAACTTTAGAAATTTCCTTCACCAAATGTAGAAAGTAAACTAATCGGCTTAAGGCGGAATGTGTCTTGCCAGTCCAGAATCCGGCAATGTTCTAATTCACGGCATTTGTCAAATTTTAGACATAATTTTAGGTTTCCATCCCTCTAACATTAACTTTTTGAAACGTCATTAAAATTGCCACATCTAGAGGCTAAAACACTCGCAAATGTAAGCAATTTGATTCAAAATCAGTTTTGGCATCACTGACATATTGCGGTGCCAAATACTGTTCAGGATAAGACTATTAACACGTTCAAAAAAAAACAAAAGTCCTACCTATTTGTATTATTTTCATTGTTTGTGAAGGTTTCGTACTGGATTCAATCCATTTCGTTTTGGATCTTTCCCAAGAAACAATTTCTTCCGCGTCTCCATAGAATGTCGAACGTGTTGTCATGCCCGTCTAGCCAATCACAGCAAAGAATATGTTTGTCTCATGTCTTTTCATAAAGAAAAACTTCAGCCTTTCATTCGACTACGCCCTTCAGTTATTGCACAGAATCAGGAATTAAACTTATTTCAGTTTGAAGCGTTAATCCGTGGGAAACTTAGCAATGCCGAAATCTTTCCTTATCAAGCAGAGTGTTTCTTCAAAATTTGAGATTACTCATAAATTAAGAAAAACAAAAGCACCGCTCGGTAAGTATACAATAATTTAAGTTCTTGAATTCAGATTTAGGAGTTTGTGAAAGCTGGTTCAGTTTTTGTAAATTATCCAAAAGCTGCTTGTTCCGCAATAACTCTGATTGGAAATACTTCTTAACTGGAATTTTACCTCAGGTAAAATTTCAGTTTTTAAACAGTAACTGAAGGAATTTAACGTTTCTTGCCGGATCTTTTTCGAGCAGGAATAAAGCTGTATCAATATAGATTTTTTTGCTGTAAACGTTCAGTGACACACCTATAATTAAAACGTCACTAAAGCAAAAGAAAAATTACCATTCGTACTGAAAGTTACGTTTTGAGTTTATAAGTCTCTGAAGCCTTTTTCCTGCCGTTCGTTATATATTTATTCTAACCTCAGTTTTTCAGTTGGAATTTATTTCCTTGTACCACTTTGCTTCCTCGGGTTGGCCCTTGCAGACGTAACAAGTCTGATACTGAGAAAAAATAAGAGATTCAAACAAGGCGCTGCGGGAGTCACGCCGTATGTGGCGAGACATAAAATCGAACAGGGTCTATGCTCCAAATCAACCTACAGAATTCTCATTTTTGCACTCAATGAAAGCAATGGAAAACCTAATCAAGTGCTAGGTGCCTGGATCAACTTTGGGTGTTGGCTGACCATACACTTATTAAATTTAACTGAGTTTTTTTTTTTTTTTTGCTCCCCGTGACGTTTCTTACATTTTAAGGGTGTCGTTTGGGGATACCCTAAGCCTTGATACCCCATAGTCTGTATATCTCCCTGGCCATTGTCTAATTGTACCTCTTTCCAGCCAGGCTGGACGGACATACTGAAAGTTATGGACCGAGAGCGAAGCACGAGGGCTTTTTGGTATAACCAACCGTATAAGTTTTGCCTACGTCAGTTCAATTGGCTACAACAGTCCCTGAAAACTTGAAAACTTTCTCTTTACGTACAAATGAAACAATCTCCAGACCCTACCTTATTTTTTCCGATGAGAATCTTCCCTTGCCTCTACTTTATAGCAAGCCTAAGCGAGAGAACAGCTTTATTTAGTAGTGACATCCCCTTTATAAACCTTGAGTAATATTACTGGAGGTACAAATGGCATTATTTTGAGTCCTTACTTTTCTTTTCCCGCTAAGAATCTTAACTAACCTCTACTTATTTTTAGAATCACCTGTGAGAGTTTTGTCTTTTCGCCCAGGACTGCCAGACATTGATGCGTAAATAATTTAACTCTAGATCTTAAACTAAAAAAATTACCCACAGTAAAACTTCCTATTTGTTTAGTTTCCGTTGTTTTGTTCTCGTAACGTACTGGTGGAATCAATTGAAGATTTACTATGATTCATTCGGCCCTGTCACTTCGGTGTAAATTTTGTCGAAATTTCTTGAGCAGTCAAAGTTCGTCGTGGAACGATTTCTGGACACAACTGGTGCGAAACTGCTTGGATAAGTAGATGCAATGCACTAATCACGACCGATCTGTCTTCTAATCTAGTACAAAATAAATAACGGGGAGATCACCATAACATAGCGAGATTCTCACCATGATATCCTAGGTTTTGCGGTATATGCCCATTATTGGCAATACATTGGTTTTGTGCGAGCTCATAATTTTGTAAAGTAACTGATAAATACAATATTTCTACATATTAACTGAAGCTCCAGTACTGGACAGAGACTTAGTAGTAACTAGACAATTGGATAAAATTATCGACGCTCCCAAGATTGGCGCCTGAATTCATGTGAACAGATGGTTCTTACTTCACTTCTATGGTAGTTTGTGAAGAGGTTGAATATTTTCAGGATCATCAGCAAATATATCACTTTAGTGATATCAGTGGTAACTGCGACGAACTACCTTCATTGCAATTGAATTTATTCAAATTCCCTTCCTCTTTTGTCCCAAATGGCTCGATATGACTTCGACATGAGGTGCAAGCGCTCATTATTTGTGTCCCGGCTGTACTCCAAAATCAAAATTGAGCCAAGATACTGAGTTGTTTGAGTAAAGTCGCGCGGTCGTCAGTCACATACTTACGATCGCCCCAAAAACCAGAAGATAATTGAAACTCCGTCAAATCTCAGACTGGTTATGATGACTTCCTGGTGATCTCGCTTGACATTTATCTTTTCGAGGTTAATTGTCACCTGCTAAAAGGGCAAACCTTGAATAGTGTGTGAACTGGTGCTTAAATACAGATCCTCTCAACGAAAACGCCTCTTTCAGAATTTTTTATTTGGTTTGTTGAACTTAGAATTTTGTTGTTTTGAAATCACAATTATCTCTATATGTAGTCTCGTTACCTTCCATACGTATATCTTACATTGCCTGTGAACTAGAGGCCGTATTTCAGTAACGCACCTAGGAGAAGGAATCTCTTGTCCACCTATTGAAAACCCTTCTACGAAAAAAAAATTCAAGTTTTCAAATCGCTGTATACTCAACACGCAACTTCTCTTTCATTTTTTTATTTTAAGAAGAACCCAATCTTTTGATATATATTTGCCAGCCCTTAAAAATTCGCTCAAAATTAAACTGGAAGAATCAATCTTGAATCCAAGTCACGTCTCTTTTCTTCCTTTATGACTAGGCAGAAAAGCGAGAGAGTCTGGAACGGAGGTTATTGGATAATCAAGATGGAAGTGATGACGTCAAATATTCAAAATTTGAAAGAGTGTGAATGAAGTTGTTTTTAACCATTTTGGATTTCTTTTTTAACTATTTTGTATTTTCTTTGTCTCTCTTTTTCCCGTTTTTAATATACTAGATCCGAAATAATTAATGTCCATAGGACAAAAGAACAAAGTGAACATAACAATACCTAATTAGCAAGGCCTATAATCGGAACAGCAATGGTTGTTTTGTCGTCAGCCATTTTTGTCCGATATATGAAAGTCTACCCACGGCGTCTTCTTATAAGCCTCCATGGCTTCTTGAGACTTCCTCGTCTTTAATTGTATTTCTTGATTCGTTTCATTGTAATATGTATTTAAGGCAAATGGATAATAAAAATAAAATAAAATAAATGAAGTGGTAAACGAAAAGCTGTATCGTGTATTTAAACAACAGAAGACAAACTCAGATCCTTGCATTGGTTCTTTGGCTGCGGCGCTGCTTTCTGCGCGATCTACGCTCTGTGATAAATAAGTCTATTGAAATGGTGAAAAGTAGATGAAAGTATTTAGAAGATCCAAAGTGGTGGTTCACTGGTATGCTTTCTGTAAACAGCTTAATGTAAAATGTTATACTTGGCCTTTGTGCTAAGAGGTCAGTAGGTTTTGGATATGTTCCCTGGCGGAGGAGTAAAATCACGATTTTAGTACGATCCCAGCAACATGAGAACTTCTCTCAGAATAACAAGCGTAGAAGCAGGCAGGCGTCAGCGATTTCATTTTACCAATTAGGAACCATGACCCCAACCGAACTTTTTGCATGTGACCAGGTGAAAATATTATTTCGCCGTCCACGATCTTCCTAATACAAGGATAACTTCCTTCCTCCATGCAAGCGACCTTGATCAAAGAGAAAGTTGACGTTCAGAACGCACGGATGTTCAACTTGATAGAAAACTGTTTCAGCGTCAGTGCCGAGTTTGAAAGCTTTTGAAAAAATCAACTCAAAACAATGAAAGAGAGACAAGAAAAGTTCTCTTTTGTTCCTCTTGATTTGCAGGAGGCCGGGATTTTCCTCTTGCTTGCGTTCACAAGCTTTAAGATGATTCGGCATATTTTACAAAAAAAGTGAATCGCTCTTAGAACCATTTCTGGAAGATTGCACGCGGTGAAAAGTACTATTCGACCTTCATTTTCTTGTTGCAGATGGAATTTACCTCGGTGAGCAGTTCGAGAGAAAAGTCAAGGCGACTGAAAACAACAATTGCCAGACGGATAGCAACCGGGATAAGGAAACTTGTGAAACGGATACAAAGCCAACTTTTCATTTCAATGGTAAGAGTTAATTTATCGGTATTTGATGATCATAATCTAGAAAACAAACAAAGCTACCAACATAGATTGCCAACGTAGCTGCCAAAAGGGGAAAATGTCCCTGAAACTTGGACGACATCCACCAGTGCCCACAGCAAATAATAGCCTACGAGCAGCCGCACCCTCCCCCAATAAAGAAAAAACGGAGAGGAGGAGGGTACGCTGCTTAGCCAACTAACGGCTGATTGATCATCGAAAAACCTTAGTGGGCCAGTTTTTAAAATGGCACAAAGTACACTTCACAAAACGAAATCTGCATTACAGGTATATGGCTATAACTGAATCACGGTTTTCCAATATTAATTTGTTGGTTTTACGAATCGCGATAAAGATATCCTTCTTTTAAAGTACAATAGACTTTACAACCTCGTCCCCAGGGTGCTTTTCCCTTGGAACGAGGTTGTAGACTTAATAAAGTTTAACATAAGGCACATAATTTCGTTCTAATTCACTGCAATAAATTGGTACTCTTTATTTTAATTCAAGGTTTGACTTTGGATTCAGGACATAGGCAAATGCCAAATTTTTCATCGTTTAAAGATCAACATAACCGTGAACCGTCCTGGAAAACTTCTTCTATCCCCCTGTGGACTTGCTTTCAGCAGACCCCTGGGGGAGCCAGGTCCTTTATGCGCTGGATGCAACAGTGGACACAAACGAGGCGGCTCCAAGCAACTATCCCTGGGATTCCCCTTGGAAGCTATCGTGGGGCCTATCAACTCTGTGGTGTAATGATGCCCCAAGAAGGATCTACTTACCATGCAAACGCCGAAACCGAAGAAAAACAGTCTCGTAGCGAAAATATACACCAAGTAAACTACACCTGCAGTAACATGGGGAAAGTACACGAGGTAGCAAATGAACGCAGACCGAGGGGTATGACGAAACAGCTATATCACTGCGAAATATGCGACAAAGTCTTCAATAATTCCATCAGTTTGAAGCAGCACATGATCGTGCACTCAAGCAAAAAGCCATTCCACTGCATATCGTGCGGTAAGAGTTTCAAGCGGTCATCCACGCTCTCCACGCACATGTTGATTCACTCGGACACGCGCCCGTTCGAGTGCCAGTTCTGCGGCAAGAGATTTCATCAGAAGTCCGACATGAAGAAACATACGTACATCCACACGGGCGAGAAACCACACCAGTGCAGCTTCTGCGGCAAGTCCTTTAGCCAGTCGTCCAATCTCATTACACATTGTCGGAAACACAAGGGTTTCAAGCCGTTCTCATGCGATGACTGTGGCGTATCGTTCATGCGCAAAGTGGACTTGAGAAGACATATGTATACGCACGAGATTGAGGATTGAAAGAACAAAGCCAATGTTTCGTTTCGCTGAGGTACAAGTTTTACGTGATTGAGTAAAGCAAAGAAACTATATTACCACGTGGTAGTGTTTTGCAAGTTTGAAGCTTGGGAATCGTGTAAGCTATGTACCAAGTGTTATGGATTTAAAAATTCAGAAATATGGAAGACAGATTCCGTTTGCGGTTAAAGCAAGATTTGTGCCGGGAAGATTTTCGTGTCAATCCAACGCCCACGACGCCACTTAATTTTGCTCAGTCCAGTCCACAATGCCCAGCAATGCTTGTAATTAGATGCCCACCCAATTTTGATATCCAAAACGAAGTGTCCCGTTAAGTCTATGCCGCATTTGCCACCTATTTCCAACAATAAGATTCCGCGTGTCCAATGCAAGACCAGTTATTTTTAGGTTAGGGTAAATGCTAATCTTGTACCCGGATCTCACTCTGTCACTGGAGCCCATATGACCGTGGGAGATCTGGGAACAAGATTAGGTAAATGCAGCTTTTTATGCATGTATTCACTCGAGGAGCAGAGTTTAGGGGTGCCAGGAGACACTTCGTGACGCTTATTGAAATCGTAGTGCATCTACATGTAATTAATTATCTACTTTTCTGGACATATCTGATTCCAGTTCAGTTTTTATCACACGTTATGATACCATACACAGACGTAAAGTAACTACTTAAGGATTAAAGATAAGCATTATGTAAAGAAGGGCAAATGACTTCGGGGGAGAGAAATGTAGTGGTCACAGGAGAATAGCTTTCTCTTTCGAGATGACCACCGAGAGCCCCTTGAAACGCAAAACATAAACATCTTTTTAACAGGTTTCATTTTAATGGACAAAACGTACCTCACATGACAAAATAAAGCCCAGCTCAGTAGCACGCACGCATAATTAAGAATAGGCATGCAACTACAGGAGTAAAACTGTATCTCATTAGCATAAGCTTGTTTAAATAAGTGATGGTAAAAAGTTATTCACGACAATATCTTTTTGTTTCAGCTTTTAAAATCATGATTACCATCATATTCTTTATTTATATATGGTAAAAGTTATAGTGAGGTCGCCATGCAAACCAGGTCCACTCGATCTTCTGTCCGCTCGGACTGGACTGTGGAGTATGATCAGTAGAGTTTCTTGGAATCTGTTAAAATTAAGATTTTGTTTAAAGCTTCTAAAAGAATACTCCTTAAACTTAGTAATGACGCAAATTATTTAGAAAACACTTTTCGTCTCAAATCCTACAACATTCATAAATGTTTTCAGCTGTAGATAATGAGAGAGATCTTTATGTAGCCATGGTATAAAGCCGGCGATGTACCTTTCAAAACTTACCACCTCTTTAAAATCTATAGGTTTAATGTCCCATAGATACAACCAAATGACCTTGAGTTAGAAAACTATTCATAGAATTTATAATCCATACTATAATCTTTTTCAGCATCGCTTTTAAGTAGTCAAAAAATTGTACATAGTGCCTTGGTCTACATTTTATACCCCTCATTTTAAAAAAAGTAGTGTCCGTATAGGAATGCCAAAGGAACTTTTTAAAACTTAACCGAACTGGGTAAAGTAATGTAAATAGTGATGAAAAATAAAGGCAGCTTTTTGCTCAGACCGGTTATGACGTTATACAGGTTAGTCATGTGATTTGTTTGGTCCTTGAAAAGAAGAGAGAGTCGGGGTTTCCAGGTGGATACTCGCTTTGGTTGTTCCGGTAGTGTCAGAATTACAGTGTGAATTTTAGCCTTATGCGAAAGAATTTAAGAATCGTACTTGGATTAATCACTCCCAAATCGGCCAACATTGACGAGCAAAATCGTCTGGAGTAAAATCTAAAAGTGTCACTCTTGAAAAGGAAGCTGAGGAGTTTTTGACCAGGGGTATAGGCACAGGTTTTGTTGACACTTTCCCCGCCATTCACTAGTAAAATCGCCCAGCGTTAGACAGAGTAAAATCTAAAGGTGTCCCTCCTAAGAGGCAAATAAATAATCATTGCTTTAAGTTCATTACAATATCACAGTTAGTTCCATTGCCATGTGTTTGCTATGAAGGTTTTTTTTTCCTCTGAAGCTAAGGATGCAGAGGATGAAGAGGACGGAAATGGATTGCAACTTGCTGGAGGAAAGCTAATCAGTTATTTTTTTCAATATTGAACGTTGTCTTTTTTTTT